>NC_057861.1:449953891-450258579 GCF_019393635.1 Dromiciops gliroides | reverse complement strand
TGTAAATCCATAAAACTCCTTATAAACATGAGGATGTCATAGTTGTTGTTTATCACATTAGTCATCTGCAATCCAAAAAATTAGGACCCTAAAGAATAAAGATAAAAAAGATTCCAAAGAATAAAGGGTTGTTTTTTTTTTTCAAAACTGGAGTCTAAAAAATATGGAGCATAGGAAGGGCAGAATCTTGTGGGGCACCATGTTGTAGGATTATGGAGCATTTTATGTGCAGTATCTTATTTGATCCTCACAACAATCCTATGACGTAGTTGCTATTATTATGTTAAATATGAGAAAAATGAAACTCAAAGAGGGAAAGTGACTTTCCTTGGTCACACAGCTAGTAAGTATGAAGGTGAGGTGTAAACACAGTTCTAGCTGTAGATCCACACTACCACAGTGTTTGTATTATTTCAGAAGCAAAGGTGGTGTGCTAAACCAGGGATGGAAAGGGGGAAATCAACAAACATCACCAATTGAAAAGTTACATAAGGCCAAAATGTTATAAATAGAAGGTGCATTACTGAGCAACCAAAACTGGAACTACAAAAGTTTAAAAATCAGGCTTTATAGAAATTGGAGGATATAATAGGACCAGGATGGGTGGAGCTACTAAGATAATAATATAGCTCAGTTAGCTTGGTAAGACCAACTTTATGGACAGATACCTGTAAATCACAATGTTTATACTTCTTGTTGCCTTCTTTAGCTTTACTGAGAGACTACTTCATTACACTTTCCAAGGACAGTAGTGTTTTTCAAGGATATTTAAAAAATAATCAGTAAGTCAATAAGTCAAGTAAATAAACATTTATTAGTACCTACTAATTTTCAGCCATGTGCTAAGGGCTAAAGATACAAAGAAAAGCAAAAGACAGTTCTTGTTTTCAAGAAGTTCACAATCTAATGGGCGAGACAACATGCAAACAATTGTGTCAAAACAAGATACATACAGGAACAATTGGAGATGATAGTAGAGGGAAGTATTAGCTAACATCAAGAGACTTTGAGGAAAGGCTTGTTTTAGAAGATGGCATTTTAAGTGAGACTTGAAGGACAGTGAAGAGAATATGAGAAAGATACATATAGGAAAGTGTTACAGAGAATCATGGGAGCATACATTGAGAGCTGGAAGGGCTTTACTTAATGAATTAAAAAATCAATAGAAAATCAGGTTTGGAGACTCACTTCCAAAAACTACAATGTACACTTCACATAAATCAGTTGTATGTGAATAAAATAAATTAGTTGCATGTGAATAAAAAATATCTAATAGATATGCATATAAGTATTTACTTACCTTACAAGTAATCAAAAATACAGAAAAATATCAAATGTTTCTTTGCAGGATTTTCCCTTAAAAATAATTTAATATCATTCTGTTTAACAATATTATTAGAAGTTCTGAATAAGTGAATAAAGCATTGGCCCTGGATTCAGGAGGACCTGAATTCAAATCTGGCCTCAGACACTTGACACTTACTAGCTGTGTGACCCTGGGCAAGTCACTTAACCCTCATTGCCCAGCAACAGCAAAATAAAACAAAGAAATTCTGAATAAAATAATTATGAAATCCCGAGAAATTTTGAAAATTTCTCCATCATCTAATTGTATGTTGATGAAATAGCTTATAAAAATTACCTGTAGATAAAAGGGGGGAAGGTCTTTGTCCTAGATTCTTTAAAAAGATTTAGGGTAAATGCCATGTGTAAATTCTTTTACTAGACTCTCTGAGTCAGTGTGTTTCCCATGATATTTATTTATAACAACCATGAAATCAATGGGAATTGTCCCCAAATAGGTTTTATTAAAATCAATAACATAATATGGCTACTGCTACCATTATTTTTTTTTTGAGAGTTGGTGAATATCCTGCCCCTCACAGCTGTGGATGTTGTTGATCATGAGCCCAACAGGGAACTTCTCCTGGGTTGCAGCAGTCACAGAATGCCACATTAGGCATTCCACAGGCACTGGCTTCCCAGCATGCTTCTGCCCAGCCCAATTGCCATAGATGGCCATCAGGCATTTGGAATGACATCAGGAGACACTCTGAGCAGGTTCTGCCCTTAAAGAATTTAAGCTGGCAGGGGGCTGAAGATATCAGCGTCTTCCTGGCTGACAGCAACATTCCAAAGGTCAGCCAGGGAGAAGAAGGGTGAGGCTTAGGGTTTCCTGTGTCTCTTCAACAACAAAATAACTCTCAAGTGAAAAGAGGCACCCCTAGCAAATGACAATGAGGGCAGGGAATATCCTACAGGCATTTTGTCTCTTCCTGTATATGTGTGCCTGTGTGTGTGTGTGTGTGTGTGTGTGTGAAAGAGACAATGCAATCACTTCGAAAACAAACCTTCATCCCCACTTTCCTATGTCCCTAGTTCTTTCTGTTGTGGCAACCCCAATTCACAATATTGATAGATACAGCATGTAGGATAAGAAATTAAAAAACCAATAGTTCATTTGCAGGAGGATAATTCACAGTTGGTCACATACATGGGTTCTTCTGAAAAGCCAGTTTGTCCCAATATTGTCCATGAAAAATTGTGGACTTTCAGACTGTCTTTGGCAGCAAATGTGTGTATATGTGTGTCTATATGTATATGCACACATAGGTGTATATGTATAAACATTACAATAAACATTGTAAGGTTGTGAAAGAGAAGAAAAAAAACTCCTCTTCCATCCCACCTTCACCTCTACATATACAAAGTTATAAAGCTAAAAACAATTCATATATTTAGAAAATAGTAAAGATACTTATGAAAATGCTGATTAATTATATACCCTCCACCTACTTCATCAGAAACATAGGTGATGAAAAGAATTTCATATTTATAAAGACTTAGAATCTTCCTTTTCTCACAGACTATGGCTTGATTTACTATAAAGTTCACCTAATCACAAAATATAGACTCGAAACTTTTCATAAAATAAGAATATTAGTGTGTCTAGAAATTATGTAGTTTTTGCCTAAACAGTAGAGGGGTTCAAAAACAAAGGATAAGGATAATTACAATAGGTGAACAGTTTGCATTAATAAGACCAAGAAAAGGACAAAAATGCTACTCCCACATTAAAGATAATAATAATGATAAAAAATTCAAACAATCAGCATTAAGCAAAGCAAGGGAATATGGTGTTTGGTTTTAAATTAACTGATCAAAAAGCATTTAATAAATACCTACTATGCACTAGGCACTGTGCTAGATGCTGAGTATACAAATACAAAATAATTTTTTTAAATCTCTATCCTCAAGGATTTTATATTCTATTAAGGACAATAGATAGATAGATAGATAGATAGATAGATAGATAGATAGATAGATAGATAGATAGATAGATAGATAGATAGATAGATAGATAGATAGATAGATAGATGTGTGTGTCTATAGAACACCTCCAAAATAATCAAATACAAAGTGGTTTGAGTGGGAGGGCATTAGCCTTTGGGGGTATCAGGAAGGATAACAGAAGATAGTGCTTGAGCTCAGTCTTGAAGGAAAAGAGATTATATGAGGTAGAGTTTAGGAGGGAGTTGATTCTGGGAGTAGAGAGTACCAGTACAAAGGCAGGAGCCTGAAGAGGGAAGACAATTTGGATGGATTGGATAATTAAGGGGAAATGAATGATTTTGAAAAGCAAATGAGATAATATAAAGAGAGATAAATATAGTGCTTTGCAGACCCTAAAGTTGGGTATGGGTGTGTATATACATGTATGTGTGTGTGTATAGGTAACTATGTGTGTGTGCATTATTATTGTGATTATTGCTATTGTTGTTACATTGGAAATTAAGAAACCTGGAGTATTTTCTAGATGTTTATTTATAAATGTTTGACTTGAAATATGTATTACATGGATACTATTGCACTTTTTCCCCCCAAATCTCACTCTAATAAATTCAAACACAAGTGTGTCCAAATAATGTTATATATATATATATATATATATATGACACATACATAAATATTCTATTTCTTTAAGAAACCCAACCTGAATTTATGCAGCACCCTTTTTTCCAACACTTGGCTGAGCACTTTAGGCCTTTATCTTGAAAGGAAAATCTCATTTCAGAAGAATTGTCTGAGGACCCTAAAACAATAATAATGATGTCAATGTGTTGTATGATTAATTCTTTTTAGGAAAGTTATTATAAAATTTTGTTTTATGGTCAAACATAATTTGCTAATTTGACTGGGTGTCTGTGCAACTTACTTTTTTCTTGATTCCGTTTGATTGAATCTAATTCTATTCTGAACTACCACATTAAAATAATTTAATTTTTTAAGCTTGAAGGGAAAAAAATGTGCTCCTGTTCTGAGAATATAAATCATGACAAATTTCTGTAAAGAATTCATCTAATCCAGATATAAACTACCAAGACTAGTGATTTATAGTGGAAATGTTAAGAAACTGTAAAATAAAGTTTTGGAATTATAAATTGCAAAGCATTTTACTCCTCTTCTGTTGCCTCCAGAGGACAGTTTTAAAAGCACATATATACTGTATCCAAAAATAATTTTATGGTTTTTTAATCACTTCATTGATGAATTCAGTTTTAACACAGTTGGAAAAGTTTATTTTGAGTGCGAAGTAGACTTTTTAACCTATTGGAGAGGTTTTTGGTGGAACTTGTGATGATTCTCGGGGCAGACCAAACAACCAGATCTCTTGCTCTCACCAGCTAAAATATTTTTGGTTTAGTGATGACATTTGTACAATAACTATGATACCACGCTAGTCCTGCATGTAAAAAAAAAAAAGCGGACGGGATTGGGGGAGGGCGGAGAGGGACAGACTACTCTTTCTAGCCCACCAACAGTAGCTTTCTGCTCTCCTGTTCTGAGAAAGTCTTTCTCATTGGTTCATCACTAGCAACCACTGCTGCTGCTGCCGCCGCCGCCGCCGCCGCCAGCTGTTTGCTGTTAGTCGTCCCAGAGGTGGACGACCTGAAATAGTGAATCAATGCCCTGGGATGACAACAAAGTCAAAGTCTCAGGGTCCCTCAGTCCATCTTCCTATCCACCTCTTCCAGACACATACTCTAGAGACGTGCGTGGGAGAGAGGTCGGGGAGAAAGGAAATATGGCGGGGGTGGCACTAGGGAGGGGACTAGACTCTGCCCTAGCGGCTCCCACACTCCTGAGGTTCCTGCACAGTCCTGAGATGACTTCCGATAGGCAAAGCATCTAGACCAGACCGCCTGCAGCTGGCGAAGGGAAGAGCAGCAGCGGAGCGTGGCTCGTTTCTTTCCGTGTGGTCCTGGGTCGCCTACGTTGCTCCCTGGGTTCTCTTCCCCTGCTGTGTTAGAGTGTACCAAGCGAGCACTCTGGAGAAGTTATTCTAATTTAGAAAGGACTCGAGCTAGCCCTGCAACTCTGCAGCTTCTCTCCCCGCCACCTTCCAACCTTTCCCCCATGCCCACCTAGGGTTTCTCACTCCCTGCATCCCCATTTGCCCAGAGTGCTCGCTCCTCAAGCTTGCAACGCGGCATCTTCTCTTCTCAGCTGTCGCCTTCGCGAAGCGACACTTTCTATCTCTCCCTGCCCCAACACATACATCTCTCTCTCTCTCTCTCTCTCTCTCTCTCTCTCTCTCTCTCTCTCTCTCTCTCTCTCTCTCTCTCTCTCTCTCTCTCTCTCTCTCACACACACACACACACACACACACACACACACACACACGCCTTGTCACTCACCCTTCCCCAGCTTAGAAATGGCCCTAACTGGACCCCTCCCGACTGGCAAGGTAGTGCCCCCAGCATACTCAGACACTAAGCCCTCCTTCACGCCGGGGTCCCACGTGGCACTAACCCCCCAACTAGTTTCTGCCTCAGAGCTTTAGAATTGACACGGGAGTGCAGCCGCTCACCAGAGCCTTCACCCTTAGCCCCGCCGGCATCAAAGAATTGGGGCCGGGGATGGGGGAAGGGGGGAGGCGGGCAGAGGGAGGAGTATGTTGTTGGTGGGAGTTAAGGAGGAGAAGTGGAGGGAGAAAAATTGGATGTCTCACAGCCAGAGCGTTTTTGCTGAACACAGAGTCAGCACGGGTGAAGTGGCCACACGAATTATTGTGGTAGGACTGGAGCTGCCTGCAATCAATAACTCCGTGGAGAAAAGACTACTGCAGCCAGAGACGGCCCTTGTATCTAGGTCTTTAAGAGGAGCACACGTCTGAACTAAATCTGTGTCCCATACCTACTACACAGGGTCCAAGTACCTAATTCTCTCTGGCCCTTTCCTTTATTAACCCCTAAAAGAGAGAGGATGTTTAACAACAGTTAAGAAAGACACATATACCACCACCACCCCCAATACACACACGCGCACACACGGGCAACTCAATTTGTATGGGGGAAGAAAATATCTGACAGAACTCTCTAGGGGAAGTGTGAACATTCATTCCTGGAATTGGGTGTCTGTGACATCTCGAGAGATGACATAAAATCGGTTTTCTTGTGAACAATTAAAAGTCTTCTAAGGAAATGAAGTTAAAATTAATACCTTCCCTGATTCTGCTCAGTCTTCTCGACCTTCTTAAATTACCTTGCATCTAATTATCTCAGGGAATGCTTCATTCCTCAGCCATTGGTAGAAGGTAAACGCCTCGTGGGCAGGAATTCTTTATATCTCCAATGCCTTTTACTATGTAGGTGCTTAGTAAGTAAATGTCTACTGAAGGGACTTGTTGCTGGATTAAATTTTAGTTAAATTCTTCAATGTGTATGTTTAACTTTAATATAAAAATATATATCTAATATGCATAAAAGCCAATTATTGGTCAGGTCATGGTGTCATTGTATTCAGAAGAAAGGCCTTTTTGCTAAAGACATCATAAAATGACATAGGACCATTCTTTATTGACTTTGTTTCCTAAAATCAACATTTCTCTAAGATAATTGTTTGCATAACTATCATTCTCACTTTCTGTATTATAAAATTTACTCCTGAATAGTATAAATATCTGACAAGTCAACTAATATGACACACAACCCTGTGGCAAAGCATATATACTTTAAACTAGTTTACTTTGATTCTACTGTGAATTCCTCTTGCCCGTAAGTCCTTTCTAAAAAGAACAGGCCAGATTAATTCATCTATGGTAATAGAAAGTTTATTGACTGACCCCTGGAAATTTAACCCTCTAAAATGTTTTTAAAATATGAATGAAACTTTACCATAAAAATCATTATTATTCATAGAATAGAAAAGTTTATCTTGATGGAGCTATTGATTGACAGAGTCCAGGATAGTTCTTTCTGTCTGACAACAATCCATTTTTGAAGCCAAGAAATACTGATAAAGGTAAAGTTACTTGCCCAAGACCATGGAATCAGGCTTAAAGTAGTGATTTCTGCCCCCCTTTTTTATTCAGCTCCATAAAACAATTCCTGTGAGTAAAAGGTCATTTAGGAGAGTAGTAGTCTGAGGGTGTGTTCTATTGAACCCCTATCTATTCCAAGGTCTTTAACAGATTACAAAATTACCTTCAGCAATTGCTATTGCATGCAAAAGCTAATGTGATAAATTTTGTTAGCTTTGGATGTGATCAACCTAATTTCTCCCCTTTAATCAACATGGTCATCTCAAGCACCAAAGCAAAGGTAAAAAAAGGATGTTTTAGAAACATGTGAAAATGATATTCTAAAAGATGAAATGTATTGTAATTATACATGACAGACCTTTACTTTGATACAGATTTTACATTCATTAAACGTTTCTTATGGAGCAGATTTACTGTTTGTCTTCTTAGGCACCATCTAGTGCATTGTAAAATGCAAATGCTTGGCAATATTTCTGCTCTGAAAATTGTGCTTAGGAGAATCCTTAATAATAATTGTGTATTTTCCCGCAAATGTTGGCTAATTGATAGAAATTAAATTAAATTAAATTAATATAAATATGTATATACAATATAAACATCACTTCAAATTAGCCTTTTTAAAAGGAATCTATTCAAATAATTTTTTTCATTAATGAAGACCTGCATTTTAACATAATATCCCTCATCTATGTTCATTTTTTAAGGTGCCTAAGAAGAGTTGAAAACTGTGAAGTAACTTCCATGTAAGAAATTAAGGAAAGAATTGAAGGCCGATGGTTTTGACAATAAAGACGTGAATGTGGTGAGTGACTGCTATTTATTGTATTAACTATAATGTAGAGTTATTTGTTCAAAGTTGAGCTGATAAACTATTGCATTGTATTCCTATAGGTACTGCAGTATCAAAGGTTTTATATCATCATTACTTGCTCTACATTATACCATTTTCATAATGGCATGCCATTTTATTTAAAGTTCATGTGTCAGCTTTCAGTGCCTACCTTTGCTAGTATCTTTTACAATTAATTCATTTTACAAAAAGTTATATGCATCTTTTCCTTTGCAAGAATCAAAGAGATTATAAAATATATTTAAATTACTGCTTTTTCAATCTATATCTTATTTTTAAACATGCTGAACTTTTATGTTCAATTATAAAGTATATGTATTGAAAAAGTATTCTGACTGAAGAGCAAATACTGTACCGTTGAATAATCTTGAGGGGTAGATTAATCTATAGCCTTTCTTCATCTCAGGGTGGGTTGCTGTGGCAACCACCCCAGCTCACTTTAAAATAATTTTTTAAAGCTCACTTCAAGAGCTACACCCAGCGTGGGCCAGGCTTAAAAGCAGACAGGCAGTGCACTGCTGTTTTAATATAGAGAGGTAGGAGGAGGAGAGAGAAGGGTGGAGTAAGATAGGCCAGACCTCTAACCAGAAAATGAAAATTAACCTACCATAGTGTGAAAAACTAGAAAATCATTTTCCCAGGCACTTTTGAAGCTCTTCTATTTAAATACTGTATTGATAACTGGGAGAGGTGGGGACAGAAGGGGCAGCGAAGGTGCTGAACCTGTGTGAGCCAGAAAGAATTAAAAGTACCAAGATCATGAGTCAAAGAATATTTGTCCACCTCACATAAAATTACATTTCAATGGAAAGTCATCACGATGGTGACCTTGAAGCAACTTTTTTTCTCAGTGGAAATAAGATATTGTTATTATTAAACAGTAAATAAATATTTAATTGGAGAGACACTAGAGATGATTTGGGTCAAAAGGAGTGTCAGAAGTTTCAGTTTTCATAAAATCATAAAGTTGAAGTACAATTAGTCCAAATTTTCCATATTATGAAGATAAGGCCCAAGTGAAATTGCAGCAGTTAGTAGCATAGCTGAGACTGGAACCCAGATTATCTTGCTCCTAGTCCAATGTTCCTGCTCCAACTCAAAGTGCTGCAATGATTAGTGTTAGTTCTCAGTAAATTGTAAGAATGAGGGTGGTTGAGGTTTAAAAAAATGTAGAGGTACTTACAGAAGAATCACACATTCGATTTTTGGTTGAATTTTGTGGTTACATTGTGTGTTATCCATGAATAATTTAAAATCTCAAATTAGATTCCATATCACATATTTCTGTCACAGCCCTCCCCACTTACTCTCATTAGTCTATACATACTTCAAAAAAAAAATTTAATGTTAGCTGAAGCCAAACATATTTAAAAAGATAAACCTTTTGGGAAGAAAAATGTCATCCAATGGTGTCAAACTCAAAGGGAAAGTGATCCCTGAAGGATATGTTGATTTAGAAAACTACAAATTAACATTATCTATGTCTTATTGTATTTCTCTTTTTGTTAAATATCTCCTAATTGCCACATACAGCCACCTGAGTCTAACACCTCTGATTCCATTCCAAAGTCAAAGTTGAATCACTGGGAACACATTGTTTAATTTTTTAAAAATTATCTATCACTTTGGGTTATCTGCCCAGCAGGGCATCTTTATTATTGTAAAGAATTGAGTGCTAGTTGTTAGATATGTTTAAAAATGTATTCAGAATATAGGATTATGCATAAAGAAAAATAGTTGCTTTTTTGAAGGAAAACAAATCCATCTTTGAAATCAACTACAACATGAGGTATCACATGTAATGAGGTATCAAAAGTAAAGTACTTTTATCCACTGGTGTAATCCACTAGATGGTTTTTTTGGAAGGTTGATTTTCTTTCACATGGGCTACAACTATATTGTGTAGTAAGATCAAAAAAAAAAAAAGACTAAGGGAAACCTGTCCATTAATTTTATTGCCAATGAGACAATATACATGTATTACCACATAGTTGATTTGGCTGTTTTAATCAGTACTATCATCTACGATGGTCATTCTGATGCATCTACTAAATATTGACCAGGCCTTAATGTTTAAAATGCCTATGTCTTTTAAAACTCTTTTAAGTAACTGTCCTTAGTGAAAACCTGCCATGTCTTAATATTGATCTGGTTAATGAAGATAATTAATTTGAGTCATAGACTCTTCCAAAAAAAAAAAAAGAAAGATAAGAAAGGAAGGAAGGAAGGAAGGAAGGATTGTAGATGTTAATTTGCAAAGGAAAAAAGAGGGGCCACAGCAATGTCAAATTACTGTGACAGTTTGTGTTGCTTTCTTATAATAAAAATAAGTAATCTATCTTGACTATACTAAGAAAAATATGAAAGCTGCAAAGAAACTAATTGGATAATATCTATAGAAGCCACCCTCTCCTTCCATCTAAAATCCTGGAAACAGTTCCAGTATTTAGTGCCCATCTTGATCTAAAAACTGGCACTTCAAATCAAGATGGTCATTATATACTGACATTACCGAAATTGAAGGTCTTTCTCTGTCATGATGACTTCAAACATAAGAATGGTGTCTGAAAACCATATTAGAGAATGAAATGGGTAATGTTAATGAAGAAATAGATAATGATGAAAATTAAAAAAAAAAACTTGTTGAGATGTGTGTGAACCCATTGTGCACTTTTGTCCTTAAACATTGTTCTTTTACATGATGCCTGACCTTGTTTCATAGTTTTAGAGGTTGACTATTTTATAGTGCATAGTCAAACGTTGCTCATGGTATTGTTAATAATTTATATTTCTACTGGCACTGAATATCCTCCTTTCATTCTGATTTTAGTTGGTGAATGAAGAGTTTTATCTTTATTTGATATGTTGAAAAATAGAGTTTTTGAAACATCATTGATTTAAACGCCAAATGCCATTCATTTTAAAAATGCTTTATATGTTACATTCCTTTAAAAAAGGCAGCTTGGGACGTCTTAAACTTTGTTTCTCTCCTTATTTCTGAGCCCAGTAGAACTGAAACAGTCGTGGAAAAGTGAAGTCATCAGCAATTGGATAAGGGGAAGCTTAATGATTTGGGGAAGTTGTTTTAGTTTACAGGCTTGGAAAATGACCAATAAAGGGAAAAGACTAATAAAGGTGTGAAAGAGTGAGAAAAATATGTGGGGTTTTTTGTTTGTTTTGTTGTTTTAAGCACTGAGGAAACTGCTGGGTGTTGTGATTTTTTCCCTCAATTGATTAGAAAGTTTATGTCCCCAAGTTGATTCCGTGCTTAGAGGTTTAGGTTATCATAATTATTCTTTTTTTGCACATCATTTGCGCTCCGTGATACATTTCAGCACCCCTTTTAAGTCATCCAATTCTCTAAATGCTGGAAATCTTCAAACCTCCGTGCCGAACTGCTTTGCTGGAATCTGGTTCTAGAGGGATGCTGAACCGTTGCTTTTAAACGATAAAGCACTATAGTACTATACAGGGAGACTCATGGATAGTAGAGGGAATGAAGTGGTTAAGCGTCGCAATCACGAACAAGACACTTGAGTAACTATTTGTATTCCGATAATGTTGGTCAATGACAATGATTATGACTTTTGGGAGACTTTAGCGGTCGTTTCCCAGTCGTTTTCCCGGCGTGCGGGAATACTGGGACTACTATTCTTTATCTTCGAGTTTCTGCAGTGATCTGGGCGTCCTCCGGCTACTGTACTTCAGAAGAAATATGGAGTTGCTCGCCGTGTTGTCTTAATTTCGCGTAAAAAAGAATTGTCATTAGGTTTGCGTATGGCATGTGCCATTACCCCACCGTAAAACTAAAATTAGCAAAATGTCAGGAATGGAAAGATTGATTCACCAAGATGCAATTATCATTTAAAAGTGCTTGATTGAGGTGCTGATGTTCAGTGATTTATTCTGCATACCATATACATAATTAAAGTAGTGTAGTGGAGTAATTTATCAATCTAAGTTGAGACTGGATGGGGGTAAGGAAGGAGCTGCTGTATGTTTGTTTTATTAAAATGCTTCGGGATGTAGTCCCGCCCCCTTTTGCAAGAGTGAAACTGATTATTTCTCTAGCTCTGGAGGAGTGGAAAAAGACAGTGAGAGCTTCGTTTGGGATTGTGGGAAAAGGGAGAGAGAAGGGCAGAGAGAAGAGAGAGAGGAGGAGGAAGAGAGAGGGGGAGAGAAGAAGAGGGAGTACAGAGGAGAGAGAGAGAGAGAGAGAGAGAGAGAGAGAGAGAGAGAGAGAGAGAGAGAGAGAGAGAGAGAGAGAGAGAGAGAGAGAGAGAGAGAGAGAGAGAATCATACGTGTGCAGTTTTGAATCTCAGCCTTGCTTGTGCTCTTTTTTTCCTGTCTTTCTCTCCCTCCCTCCCTCCTTCTCTTTCTCTCTTTTCTTCTCTCTCCCTCCCTCCCTTTTTCTCTCTTTTTTACGCGATGTTTCAAAGGCTGTGAGTTGCTCTCCTTTTCTCATTCGTCTTCTTTCACTTCCTTCCTGGACGTTGTTTTCAGGACGAGTCCGGTTACTTTTAATCTGGCCAGCGGCAGAGAGCTACTTTCTCCTCCTCCACGCTGCACACACGCGCGCGGACGCGCGCGTGCCCGTGCGCGTGCCCAACCAGACACAGACACACAGGCACAGACACACTCTCTCTCTCTCTCTCTCTCTCTCTCTCTCTCTCTCTCTCTCTCTCTCTCTCTCTCTCTCTCTCTCTCTCTCTCTCTCTCTCCCTCCCTCCCTCCCTCCCTCTCCCTCTCCCTCCCTCCCTCCCTCCCTCCCTCTCTCCCTCCCTCCTTCAGTCACTCATAGACACTCGAACACACGCACACGCACACGCATACACCCAGACATCTTCTGGCTGCTATTGGATTGACTTTGAAGGTTGTGTGTGGTTCGCCGAAGCTGCACGTTGAATCAGGTGGAGAAAAATTTTAAAGGCTGGACGAAGCAAAAGATCATTATTATTACTATTTTTTTTCCTTCAAGAAAAGAAAATATTCCAAGGACTAGTCTGATCGTGTCTTCCTTCATGTAAGTACCCTCTTGACATTTCTAGAGGAAATATAAGTATCTTGGTTATTGTCTCTGAGCTCCGCATCAATGTATCCGATTGTAACATATCAGTATCCAATTGCATTTCTTGAAGGCTGAAGTTGGGGTAGGTGATGCACTTTTCTCTTTCAATTACATGATTTTTCTGTCGTTTGCTAAAAGTAACTTTTCAGACAGTCTGAATATAACTGGTTATATCACCGATTATTCATATCACTACTTTTCCCTGTTCTCACCAGTGTGTTTAAAGTTTCATGAAGTTAGTTCACGTCATTAGCATGGTTGAAATGGAGTTTGTGAAGCTTACCGGATTTTAATAAAGGAAGAGAGGATATGTGACCTTGTAGTGCATGCTTCCAGCTTTATCACATAGTTCAATGAAGAAGGATGCTACCATTTTGCAGCAAAACACTTTAACAGTAGATGCATGCTTACGTTCTCTAATTCTTAGGATTACTCTGAAATAAAGCAAGCCTGTCTGTTAAGGCACATACCTTGTGCATCTCATTTACTCACTGGAGTGTTAGATTGAGAGCAGGCTTCTTAACTGGCAATTGGATAAGAAGTCATTCACTGGTAACTGCAGTTTACATGTTTTAGAACCCAAGTTCGAGTTGTGATGCTAGTACATACACATTGTGGCTTATGTTAAATGAAATATATAGCTATATAGAATGGTGAAATCACTCCATTTACTCTTTGCACTTTGGATGAAAGTTACCAAAAGTTGCCTTTGAAATATAATACTAAAAGGATCATATATAGATATTGACATATTCTTTACCCTTGGGGAAATCTTTTTCAATAGAGCAAGAATTTAAATTTTGCCCAATAACAGGATTTTCTGCCACTGAGAAGGTGGCAGCTGAGCCGGTGCTAAATGAAACTTTATATCTGAATCATTTTTGACAGCTCCAGAGCCAGTAATTATTTTCCTTTTATCCTCATCCTTTTGGGACAATATTTCTAAATGCATGCCTTTTGTACAAAATACCTTTATATGTAAATGCCTGCAGCATAATTAAAGAGAATCAGGCTCTTTGCCAGGGCTTTACTGGTCTACAGTGGAGGATTGCTTTGACACAATGTACATTTTGCTATCATGGATTTGATACAAATTCCAAGAGTTACTGTTTTTAAAAAAATGAACAGTGATTTCCTGGGGTTGTTTTTTATTTTTTTTTTAAGGTGTGAAAAAAGGAAACTCCAACAGTTACACTATACTAGTCAGAAAAGTGGCCAGCCTTCTTTTCAGTGGCACCTTGCATGGAATTGTGGTTGCAGAGTAAAGATGTTTATGTGGAGTAGAATAACTCTAATCCCTAGAGACTTGGCAGGACATGGAAATATGACCACCTGTGAACCCATTTTAACCTCTGTATTGCATACTAATTTTAGTTTTAAATGCACAGTCAAATGACAACTTTGAAAGTATTTCATTTAATTTTTTAAAATAATGATAGTCTTGATTATTCCTTGAAGAGGCTAAGTACATAGTACCAAGTGATAAAGTGTCCATTTCTTTGTCATTTTTTTTATTTATAGCATGTCATTAGAACATCATATTATTGTCTCCCTATACCGACACATTTGGATAAGTATACATGGAATTCTTTATTAAGTACAAAAGGTAAATCCAAAACACTTTAGTTTGGAAACTTGACAGGTAATATATGATGTTCCTGAACAATACACTATCTCTAAAATAAAACCAGTTAAATATCCTCTCCAATAAATAAGGATGTTACTGTTAGGGAATTAATATTGACTATTACTTCAGTTTTTAATATTGTTTCCAGAAAGTTTTAAAGAAAAATGTTGCTTAAAATGTGTTAGCTAGTCAAGTAATGAATAAAATAGTTATGTATGTGTACTGTTTTGCTGAACTTTAAAATATCCATTATCGTTTATTATTTCAATTAATATAGTATTGCTATGTCTTATTAATAACTGTGCCTTCTTTGAGGTAGAATATTGTGTAGAATCACTTATTCAAGACAGTAGTTTTCAGTATGTATTATTAAAACTAAATATATATGTAGATAGATCTTTAATTTCTGTGTATTAGAAAAAATGGAAGATTTAATAGTTTGTTCTTGAGTTTAAATATGACATTTTTGCCTAATGAGAAAGAATCAGCTTTTCCATATCCTTTATGACCTGTTCATCATTAAAAAATGGGAAAAAAACTTTTAATTTGGAAAAAGATTGGCAATAAATTTAGAGTAGTAGTAATTAGTAGGAGTTGAAAATTACCCTATTAATCCCCCTCCTTTCTTCTTATTGTAATAGGTCTGTTTCTCACATGTTTTGCTTTTAAATATTCAAAAATAGTTTATCCTAATATGAAAAAATCAGTCCACTATACTTAGTATCACAGAAGCTCAAAATCTAACATTGATCCCCTTGGGAGTTTGGGGGAAGTCACCTATTTCACAGTCTTCAGCTTGTTTATTTTTTTCACTGGCCTTCATCAAGTTATCAGCTTACATAATACCATAACTATACCTTTCCAGAAATGAATTTACTTTATTTCTGGGTGTCTTAAAATTTAAAAAAACTGAGATATCAAGTTTCCACATATTTACAAATTATGGATAAACTTAAAGGGTATTTCAAAGAACTTTTTTGTTTATTTTACTATATTCTGTTTTAAAATTTCCTAAACAGAATCTATTAAATTTCAGTGTGTGACAGTAATATTTACAGTAATATTTAAGCTGTACCACAACTCAAATATGCCCATTTAAACTGAGAATTCCAGATTCATAATTCACAGGAACATGAAAGAGTTTAGAATATAACATAAGGGTCACAGAAGTAGATTGTAAAGGGGTTAGAATTAAAGTTTTGTACTTTTTTTAAAATGATCATTCACTTGTAATATAAGAGAAAAAATTTTAAATCAGGAATTTATTTGTGATAGAAGTGCAATAATTGCTTAGATTTGTAGTTAAGATTTGAACTAATCTTCTGAGAACTGATGGTTAATATGAATATGTAAACAGGTGATTAAAATCTTCCATCTTCCATACTGTACCTTAATCTTACAGTTTCATTGACTGTACTACAGTCAGTAAATCTTGGTTGTTCACTGAGATCTGTCATCTTTAGGGAATCAGACCAGCTTAAAGAGGTGATTTATAAAACAAGAGTGACAAGGAAGCCTTATGTACCTTACAAAAGAAGAATTAGTCAGTCCATGTGTTTTTTTAATAGGTCATAGATTACAGCTGATTGCTGTAGAATAGCTCGGCACATTCCAATTTCAATTGATTATTAGATAACGACTCCTTTTGCTTCATCACTTTTAAGAGTAATTCAAATAGTGGGAAATTCAGTCTTCAAATAATTGCCTTTCATTAGTAAAATAATTTTTTAAAATTCCCTTTTCAAATATGGCATTGTCATTTAAGAATTATTCATTCTACTACTACCTTACTAATGGCTTTAAAGTTGCATGTTGTTTTGTGGTACCATATAAAATCTTAATAGATTAGACATTTTCGTAAGTGCTACATACAGCTCTGTAGCTATACTCCAGTAGAAACATGAAATATGTGCAACACATACACTCACGGTATTAAGTGCCTCCACTCTCTAATTGAGCAGAAAATCTATAACAGTGAATACCCATTATGTTATCTTGTTACCAAACATCATTCACACATACACAAATATACAATTATTTAATTGAATGAACGTCCAGACATCATAAGTGTACCTTGATAGTTACTTGGCAAATTCATGTACTTTTGACAAGTGTTAGAAGATAATCACACTTTACAATTGAACATAAAGTTCTGACAGTTGGTTCAGTGAATAAAATTATGGTTTATATAATAACATTTTGAAATACCCAACTTCTTAGACATCCAGTTCTATGATAATTTCTTACTTCTTCTAAAATTGAACTCCTTTTTTACCCAACTGATGCCTCCTAGTGTTTCACACAATAAAACACTAATGAGTCACCCATAAATGTAAACATTGCATTTTCATTGCCTACATCTTGTATTATACATAAAATTAATATTTATGTGTTTAATTTTGTGTGCATTGTTATAATCAGATAGGAAATTTCAGTGAATGAAGTGTTTCATCTTAGTGAATATCGTGCACACATTTACAGGTTTTCTTTGACCATAACCATATCCTACTGAGTTTTAGTAAGTATATTACCTTCATGTTCCAATTTACATTTTAGCTTTAATTTTTTTTCTCTTTTATTTCAAGTGAAAAACATGGGCGGTAAAACTCAACTTATATTTTGTAGGCCTACAAATGAAAAAGCAAAGAGTTCCAAAAAAATTCAGGAAAATCTCATAGATAATTTTCAAAAGGATAGTTTGTAATGACAATAAAAACAATACAATTTTTTAAACTAAATATCATGAGACAACAGTCTTGCCTGTTGGTTTTTTTTTCATTTTAAATCATCAGGTTCCTATCTATATGCGGAATATAGAATATGAGAAGACAGAAGAAAGAAATACACAAGATTTCCACAAATTTAGACTCTCTCATCATTAGTGAAATGTAGAAAAGTTGTTGTGACAATGCATTGTTTTATTAGGAGGAAGAAGATATTTGTTTTATATACACATACATATATATACATTATACATGTATATATGTGTGTGTATATAAAATACACACACACACATATATATGTGTGTGTGTATATATATATATATATATATATATATACAATTATAGGTTACATTTTCTTATCTCCTTAGCAAGTTGCTATAGTAAATTGTAATCTATTGGACTCTAGTGTTTCTGAGTATTTTCAGGCTTAATGATGAAGAATTATGATAAAATATCATAGGATTCTTAGTACTTTCTGAATAGTGTGCCAGACAAAAACATTTCTTTCTGGGAGTATCAGGAAAAACTTTTCAAATCTAAGAATCATTCCATTTTCATGGGTCTTATATATCTGATAAATATCCTATGGTAGCCTTATCATTTTGGAACATTTATGTGAATACGTATACATCCTGATAGGGTTTGGGGGAGTCTTAGTGCAGACTATATATACATCTAGCCAGATGTAGTTCATGTTTTCCTAATTTCACGTGAATATAGCTTTCCAATGTATAGTGTCATTTAAGGCACTCTCAACTGGTCAATACAGTACTTTTAAAACTCTGTACATATTGGACACATTTCAAAGAATGTAAGGGGGTGGGTTCCTTTCGTCCAAGGAAGCAAACATGTAGAAAGGGGTGGGCCTTTCCCACAAGAGCTACATTTCTTTCCTTGGAGATATAAAGCAAATTTTTATATTTACATAAATAGCAGACGCCAAGCGGAAGGAAACTTTGTAGAGAAATTTAATGTAGTCTGTAACTAGAAAAAAATACAAAGAATACTGAAAATAGAGTTTTTAAAGATAATTTTTAAAAAGATTATATCTATGAAAGTTCCATTGTTTTATTGTTGTTTAAACTATATGTATGAAAAACTAACATATGTATCATAATCAGTTTACTATTCCTCTGCACAGATCAATAAAATAATTCAATATTCCCATTTTACAGATAATAAAACCAAGTCATATAGAAAAAATAGAAACCTAGGAGCAACACTTACCCACTCCCCACTGTTTACACTAATAAGTAATGTTACCATTTTAATTTTCTTTATTTAACTCTATATTGAACACAGGATTCAGTACTGCTTGCTGAATGGATGGATGGATGGATGGATGGATGAATGAATGAATGAATGAAAGAATGAATGAATGAATATGTAGTGAAAAACAGAATGATTGTGATCTAATAGATCTCTGTAAGCTCTCATTTCATTATAAATATACCTGTGGTATTTCCTCAAATTTTATAGTGAGCACAGAATTTATGAAATGATTTTGTGAAAGTGATACATAATTCAATAGTTGTGACTATATGGGCAGCTGTTTGTATTTATCACTAATATGTCATTAATATAAAGTACATCAGCCTTCCATTGTAAGCGGTCTCTGTATTTACTTTTAAGTAAAACCAATGGGAATAACATTCAAACATACCAAAAAAGGATGTCTGGGGGCATCATAAAGGAATTTGATCATGTTATAAGCAACAATATAAATTAAACCTGTTACAGGCAGATTTCTGCAGAAAACATTACTTTTAATAATGCAGAAAGACAAATAATATATAGGCTTTATTAATTCTTAATGTCATAAACTTGGAATGAAAACAATGTTTTTCATGCTTTAACTTGTTAAGATTTTTGTCAAATGGTAGTACATATCTTTCAACAGTGATTTAAATAAAATGACTTAAACTTATTTTTATAGACACGAGAAACTAATCTTTGGAGTGGTCCCTGGTGAGATCCCGCTTTGCTCAAACAGCATCCTGAAAGTGGTTCATATAAATTATGTTCAGGGATTATATGCTTCTGGGATATTGCCTTAAAAAGTAGGTAGGTGTTGTCCAGTGACAGTAAATTAAATAAATATTTAAATGATGAGAGAGAGTAAAACTCCTTTCTTTTGTAAACACATATTTGTGATTATGGCACAAAGTCAGAATAAATGCTAGAGACTACATTTTTCCAATAAAGTAGAAGATAAGCAACCTAATCCAAAACTAAGTGTGTTCTCTCTGTCTCTCTCTCTGTATACATATACATAGATGTGAGTATATACATTATATATTTAAAAACATAGCCGTGAATATATATAAGCAATTATAGGGAAGAAGATTCACTGAACGCTAACAGAATTTTAAAAATTGTACATTTCCTTAAGAGCAAATATTGTATGAGGTCTAAAATCTATACTTTATGTGGAGAACTATAATTATTACTTACAATTGCATTAGTAATTTATATTTCTTTAAATTATTTCTAAAGATAGCTATTATTTAGCAGAAATATTCACTGGAGCATTTTATTTTTAGAAATTGTGGTCAAACAAGGAATCCTTTATATATATGGTTGACTACCTAATTGCAGTCAAAGATCCCTTTAATGAATATAGAGATACATTTTGAGAATGTAATGGTTCGATATTTTAAAACTTTTTTCTACTTTAAGTCTGTACAGAACTTATATGTCTTAGCAGATGTTTTAAGTTATATCCATCATGTAGGTGAGCCTGTAAATGGACCGTTTAACGTAAGTGGCTTTGTGGGAAGGTAGATTTTGGTGTATTTTTTAAAATATATAACTTCAGTTACTTTAGTTTCAGCTCTTTCATTTTACAAACAGTAATTATACCCAGTATAAAGAAAGAAAAATAAACTCACTCAATTCTTTGTAGCATTCAGGGTTTCTGAGGTGGAGTTCTGGATGTATTTTTCTTTCTGCATATGAAGGGTATTCACTGGCAGCGTGGCTACAAAGAGGAAATGTCCTGGCTTCAGACCAGATACAGTGCATGGTGCCACATCATAAAATTCTCTTCTTCTGTCCCTAAATGATTTCAGTCCTAAGCAATGCCCTTTTTCATGTTATGCTAAATAGAGAGCCTGATCCTTTAGGTCATGACACTTCCTGGAAACACAGTTCATGAGTTTTGATAAAGAAAATCATGTCAGTTATTTTCTTTGTACATAGTCCCCCAAGAGTTCAAATTTCAGTCTCTTAGATCTCTAAGACACTAAATGAGATAGGAACGCAGGTTAGTCCCTCGTCATTACTATGCAACAGTGTTATTAACACAATAGTTATGGGCTCTCCATCTTCCCCTCCCCCACTGACCATCCTCTAGGAACTTATCTCCTACCTCTCTTTTCCTTCCTTGTCCTCCCCCCAAATCTATTGTCTTCTGTCCAATGTATTTTCTTCCAACCACAGTAAGTCATCTTTGTAATGAAAACAAATGTTAAAGTATTGTTGTATTTATTACCCTTGGGGAAAAAACAACAACATTGTTCTATCACAGTACATCTCACTTTGCAGTAAGTACTTTGTAGACAAGCATTGAAACATTCTTTTTCATTATTATTAGAGTCAAAATACATAGTACAAACAGGTGCAAATGTGGACTTTCAGTTTCAGATTTTGCTCATGTTCTGAGTTTCAAAATGCAGTGCAATTCTGCACACTATACATAAATTTCTATGCAAAATAGACAGAATTGGTTGGGTTGGGGTTTTTTTGTTTTTTTGGTTTTTTTTGGTTTTGGTGTAAAATAATCTATGCTTGGATTTGGTATTAAAAAATATTTACCACTTAAAATGAAAGTAAAATTCATTCAATCTTAGACCCACAGTTGCATTAAAAAAAAGAGTTGCCTAAGGGGAAAAAAAGAATTATAGGAGATAATCCTGCATGAAAAAAATAATCTCTAGAAACGTTAATATCATCATAATCAGTAGTAGATTTTTATACATATAAGTTAGGTGGATATATCATTGCCAACATAGCTTTCTAAAATAATATTCTTTTGCAAATTCATTAAGTGAGAGCATTTGGTTAAAAGCATTAATGCATAATAAACCTCTTTTATAAATTTATCTTCAAATTAAGTATTCAGATGCAAGTAGTTTAGTTAGCAGATCCAAAAATGGAATTTTAAAGTACCTGTATAAAATTGACCAGACTAGACCAGTTATTAAACATAAGTATGTTAAAATCATCAGACCAGATTAGCTATTAAATGTAAGTATATTAAAATTATCAGAAAACATCAGATACTCTGTTCAGATATTTTAATTTAATCTTCATTTACTTGTAGTAGATACTTAATAAATGTGCATTGACTGACTAGAATTTAATAAGGAAGATAATTATCATTAGTTTAACTGTCTTAACTTTCAAACTTTCACAGTAGACACAGACACCTATATCCTAATTTTTCAAATATATTAGAGGCAGCTTGCACTTCAAAATGGCAGGTTCTCATTTCTTCTTTCAGAGAAAAAATGTGATCAAAATGACCTATTTAAATTTTAGGAGCAGTGTATACAATCCCATTCCTGAAATACTTAAATATTTTTTAACGATAATTAAGAGGCCATCGCTGAAACTTTTTTCATGATCATACACATTAAAATAGTTTGACATCAAAATCCAGATTCTACATTTAATACTTTACCTTTATTCAGTGTATGCAGTAAGATTCTTTTCTGAAAGATTTTACTCAATAACGGGACAATTTGAATTAATTAAGCTGGGAAATTTTCAGGGTTTATATTTTTTTTAAATATTGGTCCTGTTTTATTTGTTGACATAAATGTGCTGGACAGCAATTTAAAGTTTAAAGTCTCCCATTTGGTTATTTGAATATTACCAAATATGATTAAATAAGACATGAGACTTTTGTCACATTTTGATACTTTCTTCAGTGAATAATGATGTTAAAGAACATTTCAAAATTTTTTTTTAAATCAGGAATAATTCTTTAGTACCAGATTTTTCATCTTTTTCTTTTAGGAGACTTGTTGAATCATTGGGTGGTCTTTTAAGAGAAGTTCTATGGGTTGGCAAGCATACCTTCTTAACCAGTTTCTGGAACCGTTAATATTAATATTCTGAATATATCAGTATAAATCCAAACCTTACTTCCCCTCTGGATTATTATGCTTAACTAAATGAGTAAGAATAACAAATTTGGTTTTTAAAAAATGCACTGCTGTTTATTCTTGACCATTATTTATCTAAGAACTATTTAAATTCCATATAGGTTGTAGAATAGAGAACTGGTTTTTGCTTTGAGTTTTTCTCTTTCTCTCAAGTGCAAAATATTCTCCTATTACATAAGCCAAAAGGAAATTCACACAGAGACATTAATAGATTTACTAAAGAGAGCTGTATAAGATCCATTGCAAATATTTCTTGTTTTCTTGTGAAGGGTGAAATAGGTTGCTAACCTTTCTGTCTAGGTCTATTTTGGTCTTTATTTAAAATAATGGCTTGATATTCCCTTTACTCTCAAATTAAAACATAAGAAAATAGAAAGAGAATTCTTAATGCTTTTCTTAAATTTTACTTTTTTTTTCCCTAAAAGGGCACCAGAGTCCTCTCAAGCCTATTGTATTGGCTAATATGTTGTCCAGGCATTATGAAGAGATTGGTTTTAAGGCACCAACTCCTCATCTTCCAACACTTAATAAATGTGCATCATTCACATAACTATAGTTTCTGCCCTAAATGAGTCAGTGTGAGCTAAGTTAAAGCCTCTTTGCAGGTGCACCAAACAGAGCTTTGGGAAACTGAAAAGTCAGGGCATAGGATAATAGTATGGCTCTCATTAAACTTTCCTAAACTGGGCTATTTGATAAATCCATTTTCCTTAATACAATAAAGTGATATTTTAATTTTATAATGTCTTAGTCAACAAATCTTTAGGGGTGTGCATGTGTGAGTGTGTGAGTGTGTGTGTGTGTGTGTGTGTGTGTGTGTGCATGCATGCATGTGAGTGTGGTATATTTGTGAGGCAGAGACTAGTATATACAAATAAATATAAAAACAAGGAATACTTAGGCCCTTTTGCTTCTGATATATGAATATCATATATAGTTGAGAAATACCTTGATCTTTCAACCTGTGTGTCCTGTCTTACTTGTTGCCTCACCATTATATGCTTATAGCTTTAATCATAAGTATCATATTAATGTAGAATTTTAAATACCCCAACATACACACACTCTGTGATCCAGGGGCACTGGCCTCCTTCTATCTCCTAACGCTGGGCATTTTCACTCCTAACCCCATGCCTGGAATGCTTGCTGTCCTCATCTCCATCTCCTGCTTTCCCTGGCATTCATCAACCCCCAACTAAAACCCTACTCTTTAAGGAAGCCTTTCCTGGGCCTTCTTAACTTTAATGCCTTCTCTCTGTTGAATAGCTCTAATATATACAGTGTGTAGCTTGTTTGCACATATTTGTTTACATGCTACCTTCCTCATTAGACTGTAAACACTTTGAGGAAAGGGACCATCTTTTTACCTTTCTTTGTACCCCCAGCATTTAACACAGCACCTGACACATAGTAGGTACTTAATAAATGCTAGGTGGTACAGTGAGTAGAGCACTGAGCCAGGAGTCAGGAAGACCTGAGTTCAAATCTAGCCTTAGATACTTCCTAGCTGTATGACCCTGGGCAAGTCTCTATTTGCCTCAGTTTTCTTATCTGTTAAATGGAGATAATCACTATGTAAATGTTAACTCTTATTAATGATAATAATTTACAACATTCTCACTGTTAATTCCCTTCAAACATTAGTTTTCCTTTTTTACCCACATGTATCTATTTCTAAAGACAGGTGAATCACAGGAACTAGAAGTGAAAGGGACCCTCAGAGATCATCTAACCCAACCCCCTCATTTTTATAGATGAAGAAATTGAAGATGAAAAATATGAAGTGACTTATTTGAAGACACAAAAGTGCTGGGTTAAGATCCAGATCAAGATCAAATAACTTCAGAACCAGGGCTTGTTTCCATTATATCATGATGCTTTGGCTTTTTCTTAATATTTTTTTCTTCCAAAGTGAACATTCAGAGAAGGCCAGTATAGGTAATTGTCATTGGTCTTTGATCCAAGAAAGTTCTAGTCACAGTCACCCTTTGAGGAATATTCAGATTATATTCCTACAAGTGGGCCAGCTACTTAGTATTATGCTATGTTAAATTATTTGTAATCATAAACATTCTTCAAGAAAACAAACTTTCTTCATTAACTAATTAAATATTATTTCCTCTTATCAGGTAAGAAGAAAGTGAGTCCATGAAAGAATAGTTTTATTAAGAAAATGCAGCACTTTAGTAGGAGAACCAAAAGTAGAAGGAAAAGAACCCACAGATATGATTCACTGTTGTGAAAAACATTTATTGTTGAACATGTTTTCAAGGCGGATTTTTTTGTGTGTTTTGGGTTCCAAAGTATGGAAAATATCCAGTCTATCATGTAGTTGCTATAGGACTTTATGCAACAGGAGTATTATTCACCTTGTTATGGCTTTAGTTACAATTATTAAATTACTGTATTAGCAAAGCTTATGCCTAATTCATTATTGTATGTCCAACAGTCCTTATCCCCAGTACCTTCCACATAGTAGATGCGCTATAAATATTTATTAAATGAATGAAATTTATTTACCCATAGGGAAAGGATTTTCCTTCCTTCTGCCTTCTTTTAAAATACTTTAAAAATACTTTTAGAATTGATAGATTTTGTATTCAGAGTTAAAGCTCCCAATAGGAATTATTGCATAATTAATCTTATTTTGTTTATTATTATTGTTATCAAACATTATAATAACTTTTTAGTGAAAAGATAAGTTAATTCACAAAAATCAGAAAGTGAATGCACTCCTAAAGATGGAAATGATCATTGCTAATAGCATAGATAAAAAATCAGTATTCTGGATTCAAAGAATTTTTCAACTTTTTTACCAGTGGGTTTTTAAAAAGCATTTTTAACTTAATTTTTATTCAGTCTTTGTTCACTTGATCTGATTTTTCATAGAAACTGACATTTTAGATGATCAGGCAAAGATGATGAATCCTACTCTGTTTTTCCAATCTATGTTTATTTCAACCTAGTGTTAAAAGCATTTGAAAAGTATTCTCATGCTACTGAATTGATTTTCTCTCCTGTGTTCAACCTCCTTCTCTTACAATGTATATCTTGGCAAGAAAGTGTTCACTATTAAGATTACTTTCAGAGTGGACCTAACTACAGTTAAAAAAAATATAATAAAAAAACAAAACAAACAATAGCATGGACAGCTCCCAACAATTCTATCAAAGATTCTTCTAAAAGCATTGATTTGCTAAAATTAATAGTAACAATAATATTACTAATAAATCTACATGAAGATAGAGCCTACTAAGGCACATGCGCTTAGAGAATTATTGCCATCTGCACTCTTCCCCCTCTTAGTAACCCCTTTCCAAGGTTATGATTAGTGGAAAATGACTGTTAATCACCAGGATTTTTTGTTTTTGACTGCAGCTGCTTCAAGCATATTGGTAATGTATTAAACAACTTTGTCTTCAGTTTTAAATTTGCATTGTATGCTATATAGAATATATTGTCATTGTAATCATGGAATCCAAAGGAATTTCTAGATATAATTTATTGAAACACATTTGATTTGTATAAAATGTTCTCTGATGATAGCACCAATTATTAAAACAATGTTGGAGTTGATCATCACATAATAAAATATCATGAAAACATTGTCTTTGTAAGTGTGAGTAAGTAACATGGACAATAATCACATATGAGGAATGTTCCAATTACTGTGTCTTCCATACATTAGAATATCAATATGGATCTCCATATGCAGTGATACAGGACTTAAGATATTTCCAAAGTTAACACAGATAAATACTGACTAGAAATTCTGTATCAAGTTAGATTTCAATAACCTTTTATCAGAGTAGTAGTAGCTGTTGATTAAAGTTATTTTTGTTTTCCATAAGATCATGGAATTGTTGTCTTATTTCAGAAATGATTTAAAGAAACATGCCTGAATGCAATTATGTCAATCTTTTAAAGCTTAGATGAGATAAAGTAATTCTCATTTTTCAGGATCCTTTAAAAATACATTTGTATATGTAAAATAGGCCATGAAAGGTGCTTGGATGGTTTTCATCTTATTGGAAAGCACTCAATTAAAGTTGAGAACTTTCTATTCCAGGTCTTTTTTTTCCCTACATTTTTTATTTGTTGTGCCAAGGTATCCATGTGCGTTTTTTTCTACTGTCATCTGGCTCATTCCCAGCAGATGCACACAATCTGTTCTGCTGTCACTAACAGGGTTCAGTTTATGAAAAGAATGTGTCAGAACATGCCACTATAGTCACTTTTACAGATTTTTTTTAAAAAGAGTAACTGAGAATATATGCATTGCCCTAGTTTTATTGTACTCAGTCCTAACGAGATTTCTAAGAAACTTTTGTAATATTCATAAACTAAGTGCTTTATTCCAAGCAAACTTTTTAGCCAAATTATTTACTTTCCCTTCTAAATAGTAACATTAAAAATATTCAAATACAAATAGGAATAAGCATTAGGGTGAATACATCTTTTTAAAAGGTCATTTATAATGTGTCAAAATAAGCCTTTTTCTTATTAATAAGATTAATAAAAGTTGCTACTGACATAGATTGTATGCAGTAGTAGAAAATAAAAACTATATCACATGCTAGGACATTAGAAATTAACTTCCTAGAAATTATTTGAAAATCAATTGTGGGATCAAGTTTAAATAGTTTTATTATTGGTTTATCAATTTTGTATATAATATTGGATCATTTCAAATATTGACATGATTATGATAAATATAGTTTAAGTGTAGTCTAAATGCTATCACGAAGGGAATTCGTGAAGGGAATTTTGAAGAAACTTTAAATATCAAATTATTAATACTTTAATAATTCAAACTTTTAAAATATATGGTAATTAGATTGAGGGAAATAGTATTTTTGAAGTTTTAAAAATATTACTACTTACCTCCTTTTGAGTAAAACATAACTTTTGCTACTTTTTTCAGACAGTAATTTTTCTTGTTTTTTTTTTACATAACAAAAAAGTTCAACCACAATGGAAATCATCATTAATTCCTTAGATCAAAAGCTGATTTAATGAGCTTAGTGTATTGACTTCTTAAATACACAACACATACGCACACTTTAGATATTTTAAGTAATTTTTTGGGTAAACATAAATTCTCAAACAAAAATTATAGATTAAATATAAAGACAGGCAACAAATTAAAAAAGAAATTAAGGAATAGCCAGATCAGATGTAATCAACAATGTTTCTAATAATTTAGCAAATTTATATGGTAAAATGCAATATATTCCAATACAACAACATGTATTAAATGCTTATGATGTGTAAGACATTGCATTAAACACTGGAAATATAAAAACCTTTTTTTAAATGAAAGCTGCTTTCAAAGAGCAATTTGGTGGCGAAAATATGTGCAGATAAGTAAATAGCAAATAATTTGGGGAGGGAGAAAAAAACAACAACTGAGGAATGAGGGAGTATTCATATAGGAGGTAGCACCTGAGGTGAATCTTGAAAGACGCTAAGGATTGTAAAAGATGAGAATAAGGAGGGGGTAAATTCCAGATGTGAGAGACAACCTGTGTCAAGACACAGAAATGGGTGACAATGCCAAGTTTGGGGAACAGCAAGTATGTCAGTTTGGCTAGAATGTAGAGTGAAATACAATCAGTTTTCACATGTTAGTGCAGTGGAAATTTACAGAATATATAATAATGTACAATGTATCTAAAGGTTTATGTATCTCATGACTTTCTCAATCCCACTTTTGCATAATTCACTAGCATAAAAATAATATATAGCTTAGAAATCTTCAGCCAAGGCATCATGATGCCTATAACAACTGCCAAATAATTTTTGTGTAGCCTCATTAGTCAAAGCCTATAAGATCCTTTCCCACTCTGAATTTCTATAATTCCAAATTATCCCTGAGAAGTTGGTCCTATATAACTCATAGAGGTTGAACTAGACACAGAGAAACAGACAAATCTGAATTATAATCACCCCAAAGTTATATGAATGTGTTCTATTTAATTATCTAATGGTGTCCACCCTAACACTAAATTGAGTTAAAAAAAAGTCTTACTCTTTCAAATAAAATTCACAGAGCTGAATGATTATTTGGAAATAAGTTAAGAGTATTTTCCTGAAAAAAATTTAGAATTACAGTAGGATTCTAATGAGTATTGTAATCTCTCATGCTTTAATTATTACTTGATAAAGAAATCAATAAATGATTTCATCATGATTAGACTTCTAAAAATGAAAGGAAAAGCTGCTTTTAAAACTGAAATTTTCCTGGTGTCCACAGGATATGAACAGTGTGGGCATTTTCTCTTAAAAATACACTTCAGCACTTTGCCAGTGGCCTCAATTTCCGATGTGGAGGGACCACCCTCCTCAGTGGTTGAGAGGTAATTCTTTCTCCATGTTAGCTTAGTCATAGGTCTTTCTTGAGCAGAGAGTCTATTTTTGTAAATCTGTCCCCAAAATATGTATTATTTATAGAATATGTGATCCAGCAAAGAGACTCTCTGCACATGTAATGATAGGTTGGACAGTAAGGACAAGTATATCCTCAAATAAACTTTCTTAGAGGATTTTAAAGATACTTATATCCATTTGCAAGATATTTGCCTCTCAACTTATGTCAACAAATTGGTTTCGATATGTGATGAAATGGGCTTTGGAAGTAGGGATAATCTATTGTAAATGGATGTGAATTCCATATATTAACAAAGACATTGTGCTTTGAGTAGTACTAAGTGCCATGACATATTTTCAGGGGTAATTCTAATAATTTCTACAATTTTCAGATTTTTTTCCTAATAATGACAATGTTATTACTGCATACAAATTGGAAAGTAGATTAAGATATTAAGATTAAGCCAATACTGCAAAGGTAAAGGAAAGATCAAGCATTTAATAAACAAAAAAGCATTATGTCTTTACTATACTTGATGAATTAGATCTTATTTTAAGAAGAAAAATAAATTATTTTTCACATGCATATTTTTCAAAAGTTAGTTAACTGTAGGTAATGAAACATGCTTTCCCAAAAATTTGTTATGCCAGATTATAAATTGTTGTTGTTGTTGTTGTAACTATGAAGTTAAGCATTTTTTCCTAGTTATATTATATGTGGTAAGATATGATTATAGATTTAAAGCTGGATAGGACCTAGAAACCATCAAGTCCATTTATTCATTTTACATATGAGATAACTCAGGTAGGGAGAAATTAAAATAACATTCCCAGGGTTACACAGCTAGTGTCTGCAGCAAGATTCAAACCCAATTCTTCCAAATCCATTACTCTAAGCTGCTTTAAAAATATTATACATGGTGGGCCAAAAGTCACAAAATTATTCTAATATTGAATAACTCCTTTATTTTTTGTTTTAATTTATGATACCATAGCATCCTATACAGTATAGATACGAAATGAAGTGAACAATTCAGACATCATGTCTGAAAAGTCAAATCTCATAAATAGCAAAAAATAAAGAAAAAATGATTTTAAAAAAGTTATTAAAACATCATGACTTTTGGCCCACCCTGTATTACATCTAAAATTAAAATAGATCATTTTCATATCATAATTCTAGCAATTTCAAATTGTCCTAATCTTTAATACTTAACTTTCACTATCTAGATATGCAACAACTTCATTTCAATGTATGTGTAATGTCTTTGACAGTGACTACCAATGAAATTGGTGGCACAGTGGACAAAATGCCAGCCTTGAGTCAAGAAGACTCATCTTCCTGAGACTCAGTATCCCTCAGCCACTTACTAGCTGTGTGATCTTGTGCAAATCACTTAACCTTTTTTGCCTGTTTCTTCATTTGTAAAATGAGCTGGAGAAGGAAATGGCAAACCACTCCAGTATCTTTACCAAGAAAACCCCAAATAGAGTCATGAAGAGTTGTATAAGAATGAAAAAAAATCAATGAATCAGTGAAACTGAACTTGAGTTCAGCAATCAAAAATGAATTTGGTAAACATAGAGCGGACCATTCAGGACAACTTGAGCAAAAGCAACATTTTTCCTCAATAAGAGATTTCACCACCACCCCCTCCAGATTTTTAAGAAGTTGCCTACACAGTCCACTTTGACTTTGTAGACATATCTTTAGAAAGTGTAGAAATATAATGATATAAAATGTTCAAATTTCTTGGCACAGGTTTTATTAAAAGTAGAAAAGGAAAGCTACATCCAGTAATTCAATGATGCAGGTTTTTATTTTCAATTGAATATTTTTGCATATATCTTTTTAAAAGTATTTGAAAGAGGAAAAGGATCATTTTTAGCTTTTAAAAAACAGGATTAACAATGTGGACTTTCTTTTATCTGATAAATAGTTTCCTTGTTTCTCCAAAAATGCCAGCGCCAAGTTTTAGACTATGGATGAAGACAGACCAGTTGGTTAGAGGTCAAATTGGTCCCAGATTGTACAGAATAACCAAATGAATTAATATTCTTTGGACTATGAACTTAATAGCTACCATGGCTTTATTTCCTTTCCAAACTTGAATAGTGAATTCTGGTAACTAAAATGGGTTCTAATTTATAGAATCATTGCTTCGAAGAGTTCCTTCTCCCCTGTCTTCATCCACTTTCCTCCTTCCTTCCTTCCTTCCTTCCTTCCTTCCTTCCTTCCTTCCTTCCTTCCTTCCTTCCTTCCTTCCTTCCTTCCTTCCTTCCTTTCTTCCATCCCTCCTTCCCTCCCTTCCTTCCTACCCATCTACTACTTATATGTAAAGCATTATGGTAGATGCTGGGGAAGATACAAACATAGATAAGAAATAGTCACCAATCAGCTTATATTAGCATAACACCGAAATAATTTGTATATGTATGCAACACATGCAAAAATTATCATATTAAAATGATAACATCATTTTGGGAAATCATGTGCTCTTCAAAATATATCACAATAACTGATTAACTATCATAATTTTTTGTCCTCTACTTTCCTCTCTCTCACAGAAATGTTGTATGTAAATGCTATACTTTACAAAATCTTCTAGTTGTCTGCTAGGTTACTTCAATTATTTTTGTTGTTTGTTTACAATGCTAATGCAGCTATTTTTTAGAAGTAGATTATGGCTACTGCAATTGTCTACCCCTTGTCTCTGTGTTTTGGAATAATGACTAGAAACTCTTAGGTAGACCTCTAAAGATCCACCAAAATGTGCGTTTTTGAATTATAATTTCTAATTCAACTCCAAATTTGCAGAAACTAAGGGGCTACAGAGTCATAGAATTTCAGAACAAGAGGGACCATCTGTTGCCCTGTCTTTCTGGTTCATTAATTACTTCTGTATTATCACTGAGTGGCAGAACTTCATTTAATTTAAGATAGGTAGCTCCATTTTGTCAATATTCTCTTAAAAATCCTATGTCCAGAACTGAACACAATATTCTGTATGACAAAAGCAAATTAGACTGACTCTTGCTTGTTTAGTTAAGTCCGGCAAATTTAATAAACACAACCTATATCTCTATATATTATTTCTTTTCTTTTTTTTTTTTTTTGGTGAGGCAATTGGGCTTAAGTGACTTGCCCAGGGTCACACAGCTAGTAAGTATCAAGTGTCTGAGGCCAGATTTGAACTCAGGTCCTCCTGACTCCAGGGCCGATCTCTATATATTATTGATACTTTTGGAGTAAGACTGGACAAAGGACAGTCTTGTGCTATGCTATTTTCACATTAACATCAAGCCTTTGATCAATATTTATTAAACATGTTGTTTGCAGAGCACTATGTCTGATACTGAGAGATATGAAGTATAGCTAATGTATGAACTAACAATTAAGGAAGGGCCTAAAACACAAATCCAGATTGTTGTTGTTAATATGTACTAGTTCATAATAAGGAGCATTATGAGTGTCAAAACAAATTACTACATGAGGCCTGAGAGGAAAAGTGTTACCAATTTGGGGGAATCTGGGAAGGATTCAAGGAGAAAGTAAATATTTGAGTTGTACTTTAAAAGATGAGTAGCATTTCAGTATATGACAAGAGGGAACAAGGATATTCCAGGCATAGAATATATTCACACATAGGGTGAAGAAAGGCAGAAACGGTGCATATTCTGGGGGTCAGAGAGCAATAGAATTCATTCAGAGTACAGAGTACCTTGAGGGAGAATTGTGTTACAAGTTATTGTAATAATGGTGGGTGTTAAGGTGAGTCCATAGTGATGCCACCTCCTACATGAGTCCTTTGCTAAACCTTCCAAATGCAGCCTCCTCTTCCCCTTACTGAAATTACTTGATATTTGCTTTATTTATATTTTACATTCACATTCACATATATTCTTTCCTCCAAAAGAATGTAAAGTCCTAGAGAGAACAATTACATTTTTGTTTTTGTGCTATCTATGCTGGGTGCCCAGCACAGTCCTCAGCACATGATAAGTACTAAATAAATTCTAATGGACCAGTCTATAGTGAGGTTTAAAGGGAACATATTGATGTGACTGGACTTAGTTACTGATTATATATGAAAGATGAAGGATAAGGAAAATTAAAGATAAACTCTCTAATCTTGGAATACTTGATGAATGGTAGTGCCATAGAAAGGGGGAAAACCAGTAAAATTCAATTCTGATTCAATAAATTCATAAGTCTGTGTGCACGGAATCATATTAGGTACTAAAATATTCCCTACCCTCAAGAAGCTTATGTTCTCCTGGAGACAAGATAAAATATACAGACACACAATGTGAAGAGGAAGACAATTTAAGACTGTGTGGTCACTTAGGAATACTGAAAAGGAATTCCTCTGTGGAATGATTGATTAGACTATGTGTTCTTAAAGGTATCTTTCACCTATTTCACCTACATGATCATAATGTATTTATCCTTCAATTTAGTTTAGAGCTGTGAGCAAAAGATGAAATGAAGAGGGGCAGCAAACCTATACTGAGGCTTTCACTATACATGAAGACATGGGGGTGAGATGAAGAGACATCTAGGGAAATAGGAAGATAGAACCAATGAAAATCAAATGTCTGGTCATTAGATGCATAGGTAACTCTACACTACAAACACTTTTGCCTACCCTGAGAAATTGCCCTACTGATATGTCCCTTTCATTTGTGAAACAATGTTCATTCCTTCCTCTGAAATTAGAAAACACTTGCATAAAAAGATGTTCTGAGAGATAATCCTTCAGTTAACAAGCATTTATTATGTTTACTAAGTGCTAGGCACTATGGTAAGTGCAGGGAATACAAAGAGAGGCAAAAATATGACCGCTTCTTTCCAGGAGTTCACATTTTAAAGAAGAATATGCAAATAACTATGTATATAAAAGAAAAATAGAGTGTAAATAGAGGTAATCTAATAGGAAAAGGGAATTGAATTCTCTCTAGTGTGCGAAACAGCCTTCTGATAACATGAGTTTGGCTACTCAACTTGACTGTATAGTGCCACATTACTGGAATTTCTAAGACTCTCTAAGGGATTAGAAAGCAAAGCTTTTCCTCCCTTTCTAGAAAAAAAAAACTGTCCCCAGACTTGCCATGAATATTAAGTTTGATAGAAAACCTGCATCATTGGTGGGGTTAGGGAGATATGCTCCTGAAGATAGTTGTAGATGGACTCCTCTTTGTCCTATAGTGTGCCCCCAAACTCTGCTTGGATGGACCCCAAGCTGAAGCCTCTCCCTTCATGCTTCCTAGACACAGCTGAAGGGAAGGATGTTCTGATCCAATTATTCCCTGGCAGTCTGCTATTTTGGCAAAGTTTACAGAACAAATTATGAATGGAATAATAGAGAATATTAAAAAAAACAATATCAGGGAAAGAACATGTGTAGTATGGAAAGATGTAGTGTACTGGGAAGAGCATTGAACCTAAGTTTTGAAGACCTGTTTTTATGTAGTCAAGTTTATACCAATTGATAATCACATGAAATTGGACAACATTCAACCTCTTCATGTTTCATTTTCTTTATCTATAAAATGTAAATGAAATTACTCCCATTACATACCTCTCAGTGTTGTTATAAGGAAAATATCTATTTCTAAGCTACATATTAATAAACTATTATTGGTAAAAAAAATATGCTTCAATAAGAAAAAGGTGAATAAGAAAAATATCAGCAGAATTCATTTTTCCCCTTCCTATATTAGACATGTAGGCATATGTACAAATCACTTTGGATATACCAGATTCTTAGAAAAATTTTGGTTTTTATAAGCATTTAAGAAATTTTTATTTACTTCATATATTATCAGTTTTAAAGAGAGGCATGAGACAAAGAAGAACATTCCTTTTGAAATGGAAAGGGAAATGGTTTTGAAATCAGGTGGTATGGATTTGAACTCTGGCTATGACATGAAATAACTCTATGACCTTGGGTATTTTTCTGAGCCTCAGTTTCTGCATGTGTAAAATGGGAATAATTGTTTTAATACCTATCCCATGTTCTTCTTGTAATGTACATACTTTGTAAAACAACAGTATTACAGTGCTAATACTCTACCAATAATTATTAAAGTAATATAGAAACATGAATTTTATCATTTTTATTATTGCCATTATCATAGAGTAGACAAAGTCAAAGCTACTGAACTCAATACTTTTAATCTGGCATATCTATGTCAACTTGGATGATTATAAAATATGTAAAATGTAGAAGGTGTGATGCTAAACCAATGAAACTGATTCTACAAGACTTACATGAAAACTTTCCTTTAAAGTTATACCTTGTATATAAAGCCAAAACAGTACAAATGACGCAGTTTTACAGAAAATGAAAATGTTGTCTATGTTTAGTGTGGGAGATTAGGCTATAAACCTCACCTTCCCATAAAAATAATTCTGCATCTTAAAATACCTTTATCTCAACTGTTAGGCTATTTTTGTCTAAAAGCCAATTACCCTTGTATATGATGGGACGAATGTTTTATTGTAAAGAAATGCACAATCCAAGATCTTGCATTTTCAAGAATATTTCTACTTACTATAAACATGAATTAAATTATTTGTGACAGCTTGGTAAAGTTGATTTCACCTTAGTTGTTTTTTTTGGAAGTCATGCAATTTATTCAATTTGCTACTCACACAATACAACAAAATTACAAGTGTAATTACAAAATTATTATCTTAAATAAAGTCAAGAAACAGTATTGAAGCCCATTACCATACCCTTGGACTTTTACCAGTTAGTAAACATTACAAGATGAGATATTTATCTTTTTAAAAAATACTGGAAAGAGAGAGCTTCTTTAAGTTCAACATAATTTAGTTAAGAATTTGTGACCTTCTAAAATGCAAAACCCTAACCCAGAAGATTCAACATGCTGTCCATGCAGAAAAGTGATATATTCATCAGAATTGCTAGCTTACTAATAATTATGACATAATCAATAATACTAGTAATAGAGACATTTCATCATGGGAAAACCACAGGACTTGGAATCCAAGAACCTGGGTTTGAATTCTGGGCCCAAAACTATATAACAGTGAAAAATAACAACTCCCATATTCTATTGTTTTCCCATTAACAAAATGGTCATACCATGAAAGACTAACTCTAAGATCTGATAACACTAGAAATTCTATGAGTGAGGGAAGTCATAACTTTTATCAAAATGGGTAAATTGTACATTTCAAGCATAAGTGCCTATAAAGTAAACAATGCTACTTCGTATTTATATACTGGTATGGAACACAACTCTGCCATGCCAACACTTTCCCTCCCCGAATAAATCATTAGTGAACTATAATATTATTATTCAACTTTATCATAATATTGTTTGGGCAATTATACTTTTTTTTTTGGAATTAAAACTCCCTGTAACATTTTTTCATGTTGTACCTAATATCTTTCATCTGAAGCATCTAAAATTTTAGATAGGGTATGCCAATAATGCTTTATATTTTTAAGGTAGTTGGACAGTTTTCAGAGTCATTAGCAAGTTAATATTCTCAGCACCATAGTGAAGTAAGGTAATAGAATTATTATTACTTCACTTTTGAATGTGAGGAGATTAAGGTGAAAAGGGTGGTAAATCATTTTTATTTGTTTTGGAGATCTATCATAGTAGAACAGTAAGAAAAGTTTCTCTTCCATAGAAAATTTTCACCTATCAGATCAATGTATTAATCAAGTTTCTAAATTATTGGAGTAAACAAAGGATGAAGTAACAGAGAGTATAAAGAACTTTATAAATAAACTATGCCTGAGATAGTTGGCATGAGAGATCAAGATGTAGGCGGTACTGGAAAAAAGGACTTTAGCTTGGGCAGCAGCCCAGGACAACAGTTGCTAAATTCCTGAGATATATTGATAGAAAACTGTCTCTAAGAAAAGAAAGGGTAAAATTCCCTTTAAGAATTTAATTTGTCTTTTCCTCCACAAAGTGTAGTCATTTAAATTCAAAGGGAGATGGGAAAAATAAAATCCAACACCTCCTTTCAAGACAATTTCAAAACTTACCACAGTAAATTAGAAGTAGGACTTAAAATATAATTGTTTAAGGGTTGCTGTGGATCATCTGAATGTTCCGCATGAGGTGAAACCAATGCTTCCAGATTATAGTTGCCTGGCACTGCTATATAGATCAGCTGCAGCAGACTGAATTTGACAGTCCCAATGGTTCGTTGTAGATGCACAGATATGACATAAGGCAATGCCTTGTAAGATTTTTTTCAGTGTGGCATCTTTACATGGAAAAAATTTACATTTCTTTAATTTAAAAACCCTCAATTTTATTTCATAATCCTTTTAGAATGTCGGTATGATACATACCATGATAGAAAAGACAGAGACAGAAAAAGGGAAAAATTGACAAAGGATTAAAATCTGGTATGAATTAGTCATTGATCCCTCATAATTAGAAACTACCAAAAGAACTTATCTTTCAGTTTTAAAAGAACTACATAGTAGAGATTTGATTTCTTAGAGAATAATGCTCCCATTCACATTTGAAGTAATGCCTTCCATGAGACCATGGCCTTTTCTCCTGACTCTCTCCTGTTTGACATTTAAAAATGTGTGTATGTATATGGATACATATACATGTACATGCACGTGTACATATGTATGTATGTATGCATTTAAGAGTTGTTTTGTTATATTGCTACTTATGGTCAGTATTAGAATGTTTACCTTATTTTAGAGGCTTTTTCAATTAAATAAAAGAAGATAGTCAATATCTGAATCCTCTAACCTATTTGGAGAAAATATCATTTAACAAAATGTTAGAGCCTTAATCATTACTTGTAATAGAGAATTTCTATCTTTCTGTGCATGTGTATATGTAATGGTAATATATAACAGACTATTCCAATGGTAGATATATTTTTTGAAGATAAATAGAAAGTTGAGGTATATCCTTTTGGATATACCTACAGAATGTACCCTTACTACCTGTTCAATTGTAATAAATTGAATACATAATATTGACATTTCTAAATACTTAAAGCATTTTGCCAGTAGAGTGTATTGGGTTTTTTTTCCCATGCTTTTAGATCCATCACGAATATCCAACAAGAAAACACATTTCTAATACAAGATGCCTGGACATTAATTTGGGGGGGGAGTTTTTTTTGTTTGTTTTTGGAGGGGCAATGAGGGTTAAGTGACTTGCCCAGGGTCACACAGCTAGTAACTGTCAAGTGTCTGAGGCTGGATTTGAACTCAGGTACTCCTGAATCCAAGGCCAGTGCTTTATCCACTGCGCCACCTAGTTTTGGTTTATTTTCTTTTTCTTTTTTAATCCATCCAGGAAAAACTATCCAGTTTATAAAATTAATTTATCGGTCAGGTTTTTAAACTATGGGCATCTCCAAATCTGGCGTAACAGGGGACAGTGTACTTTATCTTCTTTGTATAGATCATTGAAAATATTTTATTAAGCTATAGAGAAGTTTTTAAGATAAGTAAGTTTTCTTCTTTTATGGAATATTTTGTTTAAAAATATTCTAAATATAATATGAACATTTGGAGTAGTCTGTTCCCTGAGTTTCCCCTTCACATTGGAACCATGTTCTCTGGAAGAAAAGAGGCTAAAACTGTCATTTCATAACTTTCTATCACCAATATAAGAACATAATTCATGAATTCAAGTTAATAAACTTGTGTTACATATGGCCACTAATTTCTATGTAAGCCAATAAGAATTTTCTCACACAAAAGTTTCTGAAGAAATTATTTATTAAATAAGAGGAATGTGGTATTTGTCCCAGATAATCTATAATATCATAAAATTATGAAATAAAGTCATAGATATTTATGGTTAGAAGAGAGTGTAGATTTTAAGAGACTTGCTTAAGATCATACAGCTAGTCATTAGCTGAATTGGCAAAGGAAACCCATCTTCTGCCTTCCTAATATGTCTAATATTTTCCTTCCATTATACCACCCTGCTTGCTATATAACTGCCTGATTATGATCGATATTGCTACCACCATGTAGTAACAACTAATCATGCTAATTATATTTAATAATGAGAAACAGTGGTTTAGTGGATGGAGAACTAGTCTGGGAGTCACAAAGAACTGCAAGTAAGTCATATTTCTAACATAATGGCTGTGTAAGCCTAGGCAAGTCACCTAAACTATTAGGGCCCCCAGTCATGTCTCTAGTCTATAAACAGACGTAGATCCATAGTGAGATAGATAAAAATGCCCTAACTCAGAAATTGGATAACAGGTTTTATTCCTTAAGACATCACAGTTATAATGTAGGTAAGTGTTTCAATGGCCAGGCCTGGAATCAGAAAGATCCGAGTTCAAATTTGACCTCAAACACTTAATAGCTGCGCGATCCTCGGCAAGCGACTCAACATCTATTTCCTGCAGTATAAAATGTGGATAATAATAGTAGCTACCTCCCACAGTTGTTGTGAGGATGGAATGAGATCATAATTAAAAATAAAGCTCTTAAGTCCAGTGACTGGTACCTAGTAAGTACTATATAAATGTTAGCTCTTGATGATGATGATGTTTCAAAGCAGATTCCAATTTGTATTAGTAAAAGGAATTAACTTACAAAGTTTCCTACATCAGTGAAATCAGAAGTCCCATAAAAAAATCCTTAGTAATATACATGATACATGTAAAAGATTTGGGAACTGAATTTCAGTCCTTTAGGTCTGGGATCCGATCAGCTCCTCCAGTGGTATAGATCAAAAACCATTAGTTCTTCATTTCTTGTATTACTTGCTTATTTCCAACAGTCCTGTGTATAAGATCCATTTGGCAAGAGGCCTTCCTAGAATTGCATACATATAAAAGTCAATGATAAGGGGCAGCTAGGTGGTGCAGTGGATAGAGCATCGGCCCTGGAGTCAGGAGGACCTGAGTTCAAATCTGGCCTCAGACACTTAACACTTACTAGCTGTGTGACCCTGGGCAAGTCACTTAACCCCAACTGAATCATTAAAAAAAAAAAACAGTCAATGATAGAGAGGGAAAAAATGTTGTGGATTTTAAAAGATTAATTTAACGACTGAACATTGATGGTGAGCTTCTATTTGGTGCTGCCCTGTGTTTCATTAATTTGTGCTCTATCGAAAGAGAACAATCAAGTGTAAATCCACATGAACTTCAGGGGAAAAAGAAAAGGATATCTTTTTCTTTTTTAATGTGGCAGAATTACTACTTTCAAAAAGTATTATATATGTATTGTATTATAGCAAGAAATCTGTTACTAAATTTCTAAATTAGGGCATTTTTATCTATCATCTGTCTATCTATCTATCTATCTACCCAAGTCACTATATTTATTTGCAGTTGGATTGAGAAGGAAAAAAAATGTATCTACTTAACACACACACATATATTTAAATGGATTCAAATGTGACTGATTTTTAAAAACTGACAAGTATAAAAACAATGTAGTAAGTGTAGACATCCAGTTCTCATAATTCATTGGATTGTTTCAATTTTGATCCTGGCTTGGTTCTAGAAATGAAATTTCTCATGAGTAAGAAATATATGTCAAAAGTAAGTAAAAATGCATCAGAAAAGTGCAATTATATTACCGTCTTTTTGTATACACTTCTGACAGACATCTTATTCTGAGTACAATTTCTAAATCTGTAGAAATACTTATTATCATCAGATATTCCATATAATAAAACATTTACTAAAACATGGATTAATGCTTTAATGGACTTCTGTGTATGAATACAAAGAAATTCCTTTGGTGTAGATTCTTTGTCTCCTGAAGCAAATTATCATCTCTCTATACCTTTTTATCCTGGGTGAATTTTAGGATTCCATAAATACCCCAAAGAGGATTCATCAAAGTGCTGGAGGTTTGAAATATTGGGGGGGGGGGCTACCCAATGTACTACTTGAGCTTTTGTGTTATCACCTCTCATTTTTGCTATTTGACCCGTTTAGTTTTTTGTTGCCACATGGCCTTGGTAATCTTTTTCACCATTTTTTCCCACAATCAAATCCATTTTTAAAAACTTTATTTTCTACATAATGAGGAAAAATGGAATGCCCCTAAATGACATTTCCCTAAATGCAACGCAAGTATTAAAATGCTGACATATTTCATTTAAAACCAGTCTTTTAGTCCTGTATCTTAAAAGAGCCTTATAATGAGGTTCTACTCTATAGACAGAGATACATACAAAGAGATAGTATGTGTGCATTATTTACATATACACATGTATTGAAGTTGTTGTTTATCCTTCATCTTTGAAGAGGACAAAGAACATCACAGGGTGATGTCTCGACTTGTGTGTGAATTGGATTTAAGCAGAGGCAGAGTTAAACAAAGACATCAGTCCTACACTCTCTCTTCCAGAGTCATTGAAGTCCAGTGGCAAGACAAAAGTCAGTTTATAATCACCCAAATGAGCGTATTATTTTCCTAAATTTATTCTGACCAGCATAGCTAAAATTTGTTTAACTTGCAAAGACAATTTATAGATGTTCCCCTACTTCCTTCCCCATTCCCAACTTTTCTATTACTATTTAATTGTGTGTGTGTGAGGACTCTGGGAATAGACATTGGCAGCTGGGAGGAGATGGCCAAGGACCGTGCCCGATGGAGTTCAGTACTCAGGAGCAGCTTGCGTGCAGCTGAGATAGGCCTTCAAGCTCGGGAGAAAGAAAAATGAATGAGACGCAGGAACCCATGGGCAATAGAAAGCGCAGTTTTCCAATGTCCTCGTTGCAGCAGGAGCTTCGGCTCCCATATTGGACTGCACAGCCACACTGTGGCCTGTGGCTCTTCAAGGAACTGATCCATGGTCGTCCACAACTGGTGGAAGCCTACTACTACTACTATCTAAGATAGATAGTGGGAAGTACCAGAGTTAGAATTCTAACCCAGCACCCTTAACTCCAAATCTATGATGATTTTTGCTATGCCATGCCTTATAAGTAGAAGTACCCTTATCTTACAAATGAGGAATCTGGTTAAGGAAATTAAATTACTCACCCATGTTCACAAAGCTATGGGGTGTGATTTCATCCCAGGTCTTCTGGCTCCAAGTTGAGTGTTCTTTATACTATATTATGTCAACTTGTCATTGTGGTAGGTACACTTTTGTACCCTGCCTGGCATCTAACATTTTTATTGTCCAGACCTGAGATTGTGTAGGAAAATACTGGTGAGGAAATTCACCCTTATGATAATAACAAATTTCTTGGGATACTTACTGAGAGGGTAAGTGACTTGACCAAATATATCATAGCCAGGATGTATCTGAAGCAGCACTTGAAGCTGGGTGTTCCCAAGTCTCAGCTTTCTAGCCAGCTCTGCATTGCCATCTGGCATCACACCAGGTATTTATCAGGTCTTCAATAAAGTAATTTTTTCCCACAGCATAAAAATTGATTGTGTCCTAGAAGTTTGTTTGTAAGGAAACTAACTGAGTGCCAGTCAGAATATATGTTCCTATAGAAATAATGTTGTAGGTAGTAGTTGGATCCCCGAGCTGGCCAACCAAAGCCCATTTAACTCATGACACAACTGAAATACCATTCCTTTATAATGTTTTTCCTTAAAGAATGTTCAACTGTACTTTTGCCAAACTAAGGCTTCTTACATAACTAATGTCACTATGGGCAATTCACTAACCTTTTCTGAGGCTGATATAAAATTGAAAATCAATTCTCATTAGGACCTATCTCACAGGATCATTGGGGGAAGGGGGAGGGGGAGCCAATTTTATGTAAAGCACTTTGCAAATCTTAAAGCGCCACATGAATGTCAGTTCCAAATATTATCACTTAGATTGTCTAGCAACTTTCTAGCAAATTGTGAGGGAAGTGGTTTGTAAATCATAACGTGTTACGAGAGTGTGAAGCATGATTAATACTGCCAATTAGGCAAAACAGAAACATTTAAAGAAAAAAAAATAATCTACTTTAAATACTAATGTTTGATGAAAAACAAGTTTAATTAGAGAACAATGAAAAGGAAGTTGGAAAGAAGAAAATTCCTGGCATTTCAAAAGCACTGGAGGCTTATGACATTATTCTTTTCATTTGAACATAGGATCCTGGATCTAGAGCTGTCAGGGACAGCAAAAGCCATTTAGCCCAATACTCTAATTTGAAAGATGAGTAAAGATCCAAGGAATTACTCCAAGGAAGTTAAGTGACTTGTCCATGATCACACAGGTAGCTAACATCCTCGGGCTTTCCTTTTCCTTGGTACAGATATTTAAGAGCAGTATTGTGCTTATTGGCTGAGGTTAGTACAATTGTGTTTGGGTTCTTTTTTTTTTTAAACTAAGAAATAGAATAGAAATTTTCTTTGAGAGAATTATAAGAGTGAAGAAAAAGGGGACTGAAGGGTATTGTGTATGTGTGGCAAAGAGATTGACAGAAATGCATTTAACTGAGGTTTGAAAATAGAAAAATGAAAGGGAAGAATTTAAACTGGTTCATAATCCCATTGCTGGGGAGGAAGGAAAGGGGTAGGGAAGATATATGAAATGAAGTTTGATGTTTCCCTTGCGAGGCACTATGTGGCATCATTATACCAATATCATAGTTGAGGAGTGGGCTTATGAGTACAGTGGCTTCAGTGTGAATGGGGGGGAAGAAGAAGTGTGTAATTTTTTGGTACTGTGGAAAGAATACTACCTCTGAAATCAGGGAAAGTGAGTTCAAATCACACCTATAATAATTACCAATTGTGTCATTCTTGGACAAGTCACAATATCACTGGACCTCAGTTTACTCATTTGTAAAATGAGATCATTGGGCTAGGTGGCTTCTTTTATTTAGTTAAGCAAAGAATGATTTAAACTCATTTAAATTCAACAACATTTTTAATTTTTTTATGAACTTGATTGTTTTTAAGACCTAAGTTTGGATTTTCTATATACCTGATCCAAAAAAAAATGCTCAACACAAATGTGTCTTTCAGAACAATGCAGCTCTTAAAATAAATTAATGAGTAAATAAACAAATTTCTAAAATATATAAATAAATAAATTTGATTCAATGAGAAAAATATTAAAGACTAACTGTATTCCAATAGGCATTATGGTGTAGTGGATGAATGGCTACTCTTGGAATCAGTAAGAGCTAGGTTCAATTCCTGCCTGGAACTGTCTATAATTACTGTCACAGTTACTGACTAGCATACAATTATTGGCCAATTACTAGCTAGGGTACAAGTTTTATGCTGTGGACAAAATGACTTTATTGAAGACCTGTTATATACCCAGTGTTATGCAAGATGGAAACACAGAGCTGAATAAAAAGCTGAAAGTTGAGGAAGCCCGGGCTTCAAGCTCTGCCTCTGAGACATACAGACCGCAGTATATTTGCTCAAGTCACTTACTTAACCTTTCAGTAACTCAGATTGTGCAAATCACATTATTTTTCAGTGCCTCAAAACAACTGTCAATGGTGATGGGTTCCAGAGGAATTACTCATCTGTATCAATGGAAGGTATTTCCATACTGAGAGTTTCCCACACTAATAAAATCAGTTACATACCAAAAAGCACAATCCATATTAATATATTAATAGTAAAATATATTAAAATAATATTAATAGGAAAATAAAATATTATATATCCTCAACAAACAATTTTTTTCTGGTGCATGAATGTTAAACATGGATTTAATGGTCTCTCAGGGGCAGCTAGGTGGTGCAGTGAATAGAGCACTGGCCCTGGAATCAGGAGGACCTGAATTCAAATCTGGCCTCAGACACTTGACACTTACTAATTGTGTGACCCTGGGCACGTCACTTAACCCCAATTGCATCACCCCCCCCCCAAAAAAAAAGTCTTTCATATGATTTGTTTGCTAGAAATCTAACCAAAGTTTCATTCCTGGGGGGGGGGAGGGGAGGGAGACAGTGAGGGGTAAGTGACTTGCCTAAGGTCACACAGCTAATAAATATCAAGGGCCTGAGGTCACATTTGAAATCTGGTCCTCCTGATTCCAGAGCCCGTGCTTTATCTACTGTGCCACCTAGCTACCCCTCATTCCTTTATTATTTAAAGAATGGTGAAAGTTCAGACTAATCCATTGCAGTACAATCCATGTTTTTAATTTCCACAAGATATTGGAAGATAAACCACCAAGGGAAAAAAAAATCTCTTTGCCTTTTTTATTATCACTTACTCAACCAAATTTACCAGTTAAAGGTGCAATTTTGGAACTGTGACTTTTTGGCTAAGTACTTATTTCCTAAGGGATGAATGTGTGTATGTGTGTGTGTGTGTGTGTGTGTGTGTCGTGTGTGGTGTGGTGTGGTGTGTGTGTGTACCATTAATCAAGATAAAACTTAGCCAGGAACAAACAATAGTACCCATTCCTTTGGGGCATTTTTTCTATGCATTAGTTCTATTGATGAATTGTGCTTGGTATGATAAAGCCATGACATGATAACTACCTCAATGCCCTTGGCATGTCCTATTACTTTCTGTGATATAGAACACCCATGTTGATGCCTAACCTATGAAGATATCTTCCTTGGTTTTGGAATGTTTATGACCTTGGGTCCTGCCATGGTAAAAATATTTTTCTATTTTAAATAATTCCTCACGGTCTATAGACATGGACAACAAGTGACCCGATAATCAATAATCTATTTGGTATATAAGACACAGGTTTGTTAGTGGCATTCTTATTATATTACAATTTTATATTTCTTTTTAAAAATCATAATCCTTCAGTAAATGCAATAGATTATTATGAAAGACTGTTTTTATTATTTGCTGATTCACACAAGAAATGTTCTTGTAATTGAAAAAATATAAGAGAAAGAGAATAATTATGATGGGTTGGGAGGCATACCTTTTAAAATACTTCTTATATATACTTTAACCTTGATTCCATCTAATAATCTCACTGTGTGTATGTGCATGCCTGTGTGTGTATGTGTGTGTGTGTGTGAGAGAGAGAGAGAGAGCATTTAATGGAGTTGGGTTTTTATTTATTTTAAATATATGGAATGAGTATATTACACTTAGGAAGTCAATTTTATCATTTTTTAAAACCTCTTAGGTAGTATTCTTGTCCATGTCGTACTCCATGGTAGCATTTCCACTACAGTCACTTCTGGATTATTTAGGAATAGGTTACCAAATGCAATTGCTTTTCCATCAGTCTTTTAGCTAAAATCACCTTTTAGCCATTCGGTTACATGCTGTAACTTCACTACACAGTAGGAAGAGTCAAGGGAAGATAAATTTAAATCAACCACTTTTGCTATTTGTATAGACTTTTGTAAAAGGGGTGGTAGAGATAGAGGCTAAAATGAGTGGCATTTTGATTATTCATGGATTTTATTCATACATTCAATTTCCCATTGGCAAGGCAATTAAGAGGTCATTATTGCTACATTATTAATGGTCAGTATTTTTTTGAATGTCAACATTAGTCTAGGGAAAAGGCAAAATTACCCCCTACTTCATCAGTATTCATCAAGAAGATATTAACTCATATCTAAGATATTTTATATGCACACAGAATCATATAATTTTAAAGTTATAAGAGCTCCCAGATCATCTAATAACAATAAATCATATTTTACATTCTAATAATAGTAGTGAAAGACATTTCTAGATTGATGCATAGATATAGATAGATACAAATATAGATACACAGAACATTTATTAAGCATTTACTGTGCTACTAAGAATTGGAGATGCAAATGATGGGAAGGGAAATAGTCCTTGTCCTTAAGGAAATTATATTCTAATAGGATAAGACCAGACATAAAGGAGAGACAGATAAGGAAAAAAAAAGTTGTTCAGGGCAGTGACTAGGAGTGAAGCTAACAGGAAGTGGACAAGACACCAGAAGGGTAAGACAAATGCTCACCCACCTGAGCCACGGGCCTAGAATGCCAATAGAGAGAATTTGGAGGTAATTGTCTGAATAGATGCAACGAAGACAGGAAACAAGACTTAATAAGTGTCTGCTCAGTGCCAAACAATGTCCTAAGCATTTTACAAATATTATCTCTTTTTATCTTGGCAACAGCACCCGGAGGTATGTGCTATTATTTCCCCCGCTTTACAGATGAGGAAACTGAAGCAAATAGAAGTTATGTGATTTACCTAGGGTCACACAGCTAGTATGTCACAGGCGAATTTAAATCTAGGTCTTTCTGGCTCCAGGTCCAGAGTCTATCTAGTGTGCTACCTAGCCAGCTTAATTTAAGAACAAGTTAAGAAAACTTATCTTTTTTTTTTTTAATATTTGGTGAGGCAATTGGGGTTAAGTGACTTGCCCAGGGTCACACAGCTAGTAAGTGTCAAGGATCTGAGGCCAGATTTGAACTCAGGTCCTCCTGAATCCAGAGCCAGTGCTCTATCCACTGCACAACCTAGCTGCCCCAAAAACTTATCTTTAAAATTTTGTTTTTGTCTTAGCAATGCCCTGTCTTAGCATGCTCTCTTCCTTTTCCCATTCCACTTAGTAAGTTCACTGAAGCAAAAGCCATTTACAAATGATTCCATCATACCCATAAAACATGGGCTTGCATTATATTTACTGGTCTAGCCCAGTATTCCTGAGGTCAGCAGTTTTATCTTTCTTACTATACAGATCCCGTGCCACTGGAAGGAAACGCTATTATAATAAAAATCTGCTTAAAAAAAAAAGATTTACTAGCCCCAGAAGATACCACACTTATTTCAATCAATGTTTGATACAACGAAGAATATGGACATCTTTTTGGTGTATTTTTAAGAAGAAACAATTTGTAAAAATACGGTTTTATGATAGTTTTCTCTCATTCAAATTCTTTCCTGAATTTTCTTCATCTTTTGTTATTATCCTATCCCAAAGAAAATGTTACCAATTAGAGAGGACAAGAAAAGCTTCAGGGGAAGGTGGTATTTGTCCTGGGCTTCAAAAACTGAGCAAGATTCCAGTAGCTAAATTCCAAGGAAGGTGCAGAAGGGAAAGGATTCCAAACAGAAGGATACAAATAAAGGCAGACTCAAGAAAGCATGGGGTCTGTACCAGGGGCAGTTACTAATCCACTTTAAGCATAAAATAAATAGGATAGTGAGAAGTAGGATAGTGACAATTTTAGAGAGCTCTGAATGGCAGAACAAAGAATTTAAAGTTCACTTAGTGAGCAGTAGGGAGTCATTGAAGAATGTTAGCTAGAGGAGTGAAATGACCACATCTATACACAAGGGAAATTATTGATCTGGCAGAGGTACAAAGAATAGATAGAAAAATAATATAGGAGATTCTGAGCTCATTGAGGGAAGGGATTAGCCTTTGCCTCTTTTTGTATTCCCAGTACTTAGCACAGTGCCTGACCTGTAACAGGCACTTAATAAATGTTTATTGACTAATTATTGATGCATTTATTGAAGGTTGATTAGATAGGGAAACTGTAATTCCATGAGGTGAGGTGAGTAGGAGACACCGATAGTTATTCTTATAAACTATCATAATGATTAACATAAAACCTTTGACATAAATCACATCTAAGTTGAATCACCCTTGAAAGATTATGTTTCCTTTATCATTGTGGGTATTAAGACAATTTGATTGAATTATCTTCATCATTGTGGAGATTAAGATGAAATATAAATATTATAGTTCAGTGACTAATGATTTTCTAAATTGAAATGAATAATAATGATTTTATTCATTCAATTAAATATATTTTTGAGATACTGAAATATTTACTTTTAATACTAAAGTACAATGTAAGTGGAATTTTGTGAGTTCAGATATTTAAGTTATATATTGTACAGGGCATACTAGCAAATACAGACATGTAGAAATAATTATAATAAGCAATGTTATAATTTAGAAACATTCTGCTCACTTTACTTTGCATCAGTTCATTTAATCTTTCCAGATTTCTCTGAAAGTCTCCCTCTTATCATTTATTATGGCACAATACATTCATATTCATACATATAGTATAATTTATGTAGCCATCCCCTAACTGATGGGCATCCCCTGAGTTTCCAATTCTTTGCCACTAAAAAGCAGCTGCTATAAATGTTTTTGAGCATATAGGTGCTTTTCCTATTTCTTTATCTCTTTGGGGAATACATCAAGTAGTGTTATCACCGGCTCATAGGGTACTCCTATTTTCATAACTTTTTGTATTTAATTCCAAATTTCATTCCAGAATAGTTGGACCACTTCACAGCTCCATATTAAATTAACAAGGGTCATAGAATTCACAGGACATAGAGACTTTAAAGATTAGCTAATCCAACCCCTCAGGTGAGTAATATGAGATTCAGATATTAACGACTTGTTATAGGTAAGCCAACTTAGGACAGAATCCAAGTCTTGTGATTCCCAGCTTAGCATTATTTCCACTATATCACTTTATTAAATAGTTTCAGAATACTAAAGTTAAAATTAAGTTTTAAAATCCATAAAAATCATGTTAAGTAAGTTCTGAATTTATACCATGTGAAGATCCTTTGATATTTTCATGGATCTGTGAGGTAATCCATACGAATATCCACTGAAGTAATGTGAAGGAATCCACTGAAGTATCATGACATATCACAGCCACGTCTTCTCGTCATGTCCAAATCTTATTCAACTGGCCATATAACTTCCTCAGAAGGACTTCCTCAGATCACTTGACATTTTATTAATATCACTGGAAATATGATGCTTAAGAATGTTAATACTGCATACTTTTCAAATTATGTGAAAAAATATTGGAGAATAGAGCAAAAGAGTCCCAGATCTCAAGGAGCCTGCATTCTACAGGAGGGAACAATATATAAACATAGAATTATACACAGAATATGTCTAAATAATATAAGGTAATTTGGGGAAGGGGAAGTATTTATGTAGGAGGAAAGATCAGGAAAGACCTCATGTAGTAGCTGAGGTTTGAAGGAAACTAAAGATTCTAAGAGGCAGAAATGAGGAGCGAATACAGTCTAGGCATGAAGAGCTAATCTGTTCAAAGGCATGTAGAAGAGAAATGGAGTATCATGTCAAAGTAGAAGCATCAGTTTGACTGGACCATAGAATAAGGGCTGCTATATGGTAGATGGACTGGAGAGAGAAGAGAATCACTTAGGACACTATTCTAATAGTCTTGACAACAGATGATGACCTGAACTTGGGTGGTGGCCATGTCAGTAGAGAGAAGGGAAGAGATGGATTTATTATATTAATAAACAAGTTCACTTCGCCCTCTGTTGCAAAGATAGATTTTTTTGTCCAATTTCTTTGCTCCTGGATCTTGCCCACATGAATTTAGAAATTTGCTCTTGATTCTAAAATTATTCGAAATTTTAAAAGGTGTTTGAACCCTTGAGAATTTGTTGGTAATACTCTTTACCTCCAAAATGAGATGACTTGGATATGAGCAAAATTAAAAATCTGTTATGAGACTGTTTTCAATATCAGAATCCATTTCCAGATGCTTTCCAGAATGGAATTGGAGTCTACATCATCAGTGGAGAAAGCAGAACACTTCCAAATGGCAGCATTTCCACTTTCCATTCATACACTGTATTAATGTCTTACTCTTGATTTATTTCTACTTTTTCCTCATATGCTAATGAAATAGCCATTTCAATGTTTCTTTGGCTGTTTGGTATGCCCTGATGAAATACAAAAAAGATTTGAATGCATATAAAATGAAACAATTAGAAATAAAAATATATTTTTTTAATTAAAGGAGCAAAGCTTTCTTAATAATATGGAAATTAATTGACCAGCCTATCATTGGTGTGTTGAAAAAAATGTTGGCGATTTTTATTTTATAGAAATCTAAAAGTACAAAGTAACTAGTTTATGTTCATAATAAGTATCAATCAATTCTTTTTAGAGACAATATGGAAAGATTTTTTATAAGGTTATTCAATCTTTTGGTTGAGATCTAAACTTTTAAAAAGAATGTTGATTGTAAATGGGAATGAAGTTTTGTTTTTTTTTTCTTGAATCACAATTGACTGACATAATTCATTGTACCAATTGATTGCTCAGAAGTGAAAACTCATTTTGAGTGGTATTTTGATAGATTACAAAAGGTAAGAGAAAAAGAAAATCAGAGGATATTATCTCTAGTTCTAAATGGAAAATTTTTTACCATCTTATTCTCTAGACAGTTGTTTAATGTACTGTTAATCATTAGTCCCTAAACTGGGATCCAGGCAGAATGTGGTAAATTTTTAATATTGATATCCATAATGAGCAAGTTTTATTGTAGCATCCTAGAACATCATTTATTCTTTTAAGTTATGATTTATTCTACTTAAATATATAATTGGAAAGATGCTATGTTAATCTATTTTTTACTCAGAGTACATAAACATGTCTGCTACACTTTAGGGATTAGATGTATTCAGAAGCCAATATTCATATACAACTCACATTTGTTCTGTGGATGATGAATAATATTGATAAATGAAAGCAACAGATCTGCAATAGAGCTTAACTATGGAACACTAAATCATTCTGTTACCAACTGTGTTCCAAAGAAATTTTCTACATAAAAAAATGTCATTCATACATTAAAAATATTTATATGAGTTTTCAGTAATTTAAGCAAATGTGCATTTGTAAGAAAATTCATAATGCAGTCACTAATAATTCTAAGATTTTTTAGTACTTTCTTCAAATGATCGTTTTCAGGATGGAGTAGTGTATTTAAGACCACTTTTCTGCCAGGATTTATGTGCCACTCATTTGGTAGAATTAAAATAGAAGAGTGGAAGACTACAACTCTCCTCTCTGTGTTTTGGAAAACTTATTCACTCACCTCAATTTGTCAGTATGCATTAAGAGGTTGGCCATTATGCAGGAAAGAAGGAGGAAGAAGGCAGCTTTAACTCAAGAGACTGACATACACTTCACATGGCTGTTAACACAAAGTGACAGTGACCTTGGCAACATTACAGGATAATCTTCTTGTAAGGATGAACTCTTTTTGAATGATTTCTCTAATGTGTTAAGCACAAAATGGCTTCTCCTTTAATATCACACTTAGATCTCTTCTTAATTTTCTTTTATCCTAAAGAAATGTTTTGAAAGTGATCGTTGCAGACTTTCCATTTCCCTTTTTTTCCCTATATTCATTACAGATTATCTTGGGGCACTTGCTCGTTGGAATTTAGTATTGTGGCCTGCTATCATTTTTTTTTTCTTGCAAGAGACAGTATTTACATGAAACTGAAGTATTTTTAGCACATGCTGTTGATTTTTACTCATAGGTATAAAGCTTGTCTTTAACTTTTTGCTATCACATTTTTCATAGTTTAAAAAATGGAAAAGTACGATAGAGAAGTAAAGTCAGACTATTAGCCAGCTTGAACAGATTATGCTAATAGGGTTATTCATTAGGTGCTTATAGACAAAATCTTCATCTTTACCAAATATATTTCCTGTAGTCAGAAAAAATAAAGAGTATCTCATAATGATGGGTTTTCATATTTACTCAAGTAGTGAGCTTGTGACACAATTGATTATCTACAAAATATAGGACATATAAATATATAAAGGGAAAAATCATAATGTATAGTAAAACCAACAATCTCCTTCATGAGATTTGCTGCTTTTCTCACTTCAAATTAAATAATGTATATTTCTCTTCAAATCTAAAGAAAAATCAAACTACCTTTGGTCCTTGTTTATTGATTGATCCTTTTTTCTCTCTTTCATTGTAGTTAGATAGATTCAAAACTGGATGAATGACCAGATGCAAAAGAGCACTCATTAATGGGATTGATGTCAACAAGGAGAGAGGTCTCATGTGTAATACCCCAGGAATCTGTCCTTGGCGCTGTGCTTTCCAACACTTTTACCAATGACTTGCATGAAGGCATAGATAGCCTACCTATCAAATTTGTATACAGCACAGATCTGGGAGGAATGATCAACATTTTGGTTAATAGTGACAAGATTTAAAAAAAGGTATCAGTTAGCTAGAAACCTGAACTGGATCTTATGAGATGACATTGGATAGAGATCAATGTAAACAAAGCCTTTTAGTTGGATAAAAAACCCACCCCAGGCTAATCCAATCTCAGGGTTCATTATGAGACATGTGTCTAGAATAAACAATAGTTCTACTCTATTCCTTTAGTCCTCATTAAGAGTGTCATGTCCAATTCTGATTGCTACATGTCCAATTCTGATTAGGACACTGACAAGTTGGTTTGTGCCAATAAGATAACCATAGTAGTAAAAAGACCATAGACTACTTCATTTGGTTAAAGGGACTGGAGCATTTTAACCTAAAAGAAAGACAATCTGTACATGATAGCTGCCTCAAAATATTTCAAGAACTGTCATGTGAAAGAGGGCTTAGACTTATGTTTCCTGACTCTAAAATACAGACTTAGGAGCTTTGAGTAGATGCACAAGAGAAGCAGATTTTAACAATTAGGAAGCAGCGAATTGTCCCCTCAGTAGAGGTCTACAAGCGAAGACAGGATGTCCACTTGCTATGGGGCTTATATGAAGAATGCTATTCAGGTAGAGTTTGTTATAGAAGAGCTCTTAAGTCTCATTTATCTCTGATTTTGTGATGCCTTTTCAGATAACTAAAGAGTATGTAGTTCTTGTTTCTGACACCTTAACACTCATCACCACATTTTGTCATTACCCTCTTGAGTTCCTTACCCCAAATTCCAAATACCTTTGAGACATCTCTCTTGGATGTCCTGCTGGTGTCTCCATCTCAGTATATCCAAAATTGTTGAACCCACCATCTTTTCACAATGATGCTTTTCTTCCTGACACACCTGTTTATAAAATTAAAAAAAAACACTCTCTAGACACTGAGGTTTGAAGTTTCAGTGAAAGCCCACCCCTTCCCCTTCTCTTCATTCATTGTTGGGTCAAATTAGTTCTACCCCCACAACCTTTCTTACATTTTTATCCCTAGAAATCTGTACATGTCTTCAATTCAATAGTCTTACTAAATATCTTGACTTTACCACTTGATTATAAGTTCCTTACTGGCAGATACTTTGTCTTATTTATATTTTTGATCTCCCTTAATTCAGCCATATCATTCTGAACCCATAACTTATCTGACGTTGGAAGCTAAGCAGTGTCAGGCCTGGTTAGTACTTGGATGGGAGGGCATTTAGGAACACCAAGCACTTTGTGATTTACAAGTAGCATGGTCTACTAGATGGGAGGCCATTCTCAAATCTAAGTACACCTGCTCTCAAATCTTGCTTTTGATACCTATTGGTTTTGTGAACTTGGGAAATTATTTAACTTCTTGATTGTTTAGATAACTTCCTAAGACAAGAATTTATAGAGAAGATACAAACCTGCATTGGTAGAATAAGTTTTGTAACACACTAGCAGTTTCCTATACTAAGGAAATCACAGGTACAGCATTATCTCTATCACCCTCACTGTGCCTGGTATAATTCTTTTCATATACTGCAGTAGTTGTTGGATAGATTTGTGTTTAATTGATTAAATAAGTTGATTAAACTGATTTTTAAAACTCTTAGAATAACTAAAAAAGGAACCAGTCATATGATCCCTTTGATCTGGGCATTGTTTCATTTTTGTCTTTGTGTCATTTTTTTCTCTCTAGTACAGTGTCTTGTTTATAGGGCTTCTTAAACTTTTTCCACTCATGAACCCTTTTTGCCCAAGAAATTTTATGCAACCCCAAATATATAGGTATATAAAACAGGCATACGTAAACTTTTACTGTTGCCAAATTTTTCATAACCCCCACATTCAGTTATGTGACCCCAAATGGGGGTCAGAACCCAAAGTTTAAGAAGCTTTGTTGTATATCATAGGTAATTAATGAATGTTTGTGGATTTGAATACGGTTTAGCAAATGAGCCCAAAACAAGTTTTATAATCTTCCATTTCAAAAAATAAAATAAAATAAAAAGCAAAACACTTTTCACAAGTGTTGACGAAAGATATCAACTGCATGAATCCTGAGGTTACCCATTATGGCTTCTGATGCCTTATTACCTTCTTCCCCCCGCCCCCACAAAAATCATTAACCAGGGAACATATTCTAATGGTTGCACAATTTAAAATTCAAAATGTATCTTCAACCCCAGAGCCTTTACTAAATTGCTTCTTATAATGGTTTCAAATATTCTTAACTTCTGTATGCTTAATATTGAATTAGAGAAAACAATCTGAGCTCACCATGACTATATTTGTTGGCACATTTACACTACTGAATTTAGGTTTTTAAGAGTATTCTAAAGCAGTGGTAAAGAGGTTGTGGGTATACCCTTGCTCGATAGGCTATGTGTCACACTAGCTTATAATTTTGTCATAAAGAATTTTGCATTCAGCACTTCAAAGGGTATGTTTTTACAGAATCATAGAATTTTCAAAAATTAAGGTCCCTTAGAGAACATCTAGGTTAAATCGTCCCTAAGCAAGAATATACTATTCCCAACAAGTTCTCAAGAGTCCTCCCTCTCCTCTGAAACTCCCAGTGACTGAGAATTCTGCCACTATATAACCCCTTCGACTTTGGAACAGTTTTACATGATAGGAAGTTAGTCATACTAAACAGTCAGTACCTTCTGATTTATACTTTACAAAGAATGTAAAGCAGAAATCCTGAATTCATTCCTGGAATACAGAAAAAAATCAGCAACGTCATTGAGTATCAAGAATTGGGAGAAATTTTGAAGTGTTCATATACAGAAATGTCCATTCAAATGACTAAGGTAAACTGTTATAAATTCACAGTTCCTATGTAAATAAAATAATATATCTAAATTATAATAAAATAAAATGTACCAATGTACTAACTAGATAAACATGCATGATAAAATATAGGTTACTTTTTCATTCTTATTTGCTAATACTTATAAATATAATGGGCATAATGATCTTTAACATTATGGATTTCTAGCATACTATAAAATCACATCTATATACTTTGTATAAAGGTAGAAGTACAAATACTTTTGAACATTCTCCAAATATTAGCTTATTTCAAAAAACATACAACTATTTTATCACTGACTGTAAGTTTCAAACAAGTCAGTTTGGCAACCAACAATGGTGTTTTGAAGCTCAGCCTTGGAAAGAGAATTTGCCCTTGAAATATTGTAAATAAAATATTCCTAAGTGTAACATCAAGTCAGAGACCATTTTAATCTTGCTTGGGTTCTTGAATTTGAAGTGTTTTTGGTAACTTTGACCAGCTTTCAAAGAATTAAGTGGAAAAAGCAAAAAACAAAGAAAAATAAAAAACAAAATCCTTTCAGTACAATATTCTATGAATTAAGTTTGGAATTTTATATTTACATATGTGTCTGCATCAGCAAGATATGAACCCTTTCAACCTAAATCAATTCCAATTGAAATGAGTTTCAAAACTACTTTTAAAGTTGTCTTTGGATTCAGTGAGATTATTATCACACATGAAAGTTACAAATAAGCATTTTGTTTCAAAGGATTGAGATTTCAAAAAATAATGGTATAGCCAGACTTTTCTTGGACAAACACATTAATGCTTTGTTGCCAAATTCTAGATTGTTGGTTTTCTAAATTTGTCTTCTTGAAATGTGCCTTCTTTTCAGGCTTCAGACTAAGAGAGAATAGTCTACTCTGGCAATTTTCTGGAGGAGAGGAAATTACTGGATTTACTTTTCATAGGTTATAGATCAATGCTGAATAATAAGCTTTTAGAGCAAGAATGAACTTTCAAAATAACTTGTCTCATCCCTTCATTAGTACAACAATTTCAACTGAATGACATTTAGAGAAGGAAATGCAGGGGGAAAATGCTTTGCAAATATGCACATATACAAAGCCTTATTTGTTGTTATGTCATACAAAATAGCTTCATAATAATTGCTCCTTTTTTCATTTCTGGATTTGTTTGTGGGGTTGTTGTTGGGGGGGGTTGTTTGTTTTGGGGGGGGGTTGTTTGGTTGTTTTTTTTGCTATGGCTCTCAAGATACAATTAAGAATAATCTAAATATTTCTTAACTTATTTTATACCTGGTTGGTATACATGTGAGCATATGGCATTCTAGTGGCACCTGAAAATCATTTCAAAATTAAGTTCATTATATTCCCCTTTAAAACTTGCCCCTGCTCCCAACTTTTCTCTTTCTTTTGGTGGAACTAACACCCAGGCTGATTTTAAAACTTGATACAGAGAGCAAGGAGAAATCTAGTGGAGTGAATACTGTTTCAAAAAAAAAATGAAATGGTAATTCAGAAGAGGAACAGTTGGCAGAAATTGAGAGTTAAGGTAAATAAGTGATGCTAGGGAGAAGTCTGGTGAAAAACTAAACCATTTAAATTTATTCAAATCTATATACCCCAGTGATTGAAGCTTAGGGTTCTGTCACAACATAATCTACCTATAGGATTAATAGCTACCATTTTTGAGAAATTTTGGAGGTGAAGAAAGATTGGGAGATAGCTAATGGGAAAATACTGATCCTCTAAACTTCAGTTAAATAAACTTAGATGTCTGGAAAAATCTTACATGGTAGCAGGTAAAGGAGGGAGTGAGAAATAATTTTGTTTATATATATATATATGCTTATGTATGTGTGTGCATATGTATACACACATACATAAACTTATATATGTTATGCACACATAAATATATATGTATGCAATATGAATATAATTTGTAAACATTTTGACAAAAAACAGGGTAATAGTTAAAATCCACAATAGGAACATAGGAATACTTTGATCTTCTATGGCAAAACAAATCTGGAAAATCAAGGGGGAAATGTTAGTTACAATGTCGTTATTGCAAGATAAATGTTTTTATCTTTTATGATACTCATCAATGAACTGGGACAAAATTATGTAACCTATATGTACAGCTGTGGTGTACCAGAGGAACTAGTGGACCGGCAATTTTCTGGAGGAGGGGACAACAAGTTGGTCCAGAGTTGATAAGATGGTGTTGTTGTTGTTGTTGTTATTGTTGTTATTGTTCAGACATGTCCTATGCTTCATGACCCCATTTGGAGTTTTCTTGGGAAAGATACTGGAGTGATTTCCCATTTCCTTCTCCAGCTCATTTTACAGACAGGGAAACTGAGGCAAACAGGGTCAAGTGGCTTACCCAGAGTCACATGGGTAGTGTCTAAGCCCAGATTTGAACTCAGAAAGATGAGTTTTCCTGACTCCAGCCCAGCACACTATCTAATGTGCTACCGACTTGCCTTATAAGTTGGTACAATACTTTAAAGAGTGAACACTAGGGTTAGATTCATTAATAACACTATAAGTAGGAATATGAGACAACTGTTCCTAGTAATAATCTTGTCTTTCTGGTGTACTCAGGCTAATTTTAGATTTCTTCATTGAAGAGGGTTATGGCAAAGCGAAGGAAAGTCACTGGAAACCCCCAAAAAGGTGATTAAAGGATAAGGGGAAAAACAATAAGGGAAATGTTTTAGAAATTGATAAATTTAACTTTGACCAGAGAAGACTAAAGAATTAATTATGCATACAAAAGGTCTCCTGTAGAACATGGTATCACCAGCTGTTGTATTTGTTTCTTACTAAGGTCAAAAAAACAAAAAGAATAAGCTTATGTTATTACAGGATAGATTAGATATAAGGAATAGTTCTCCCAAAGTGAGAGTTGTAAGATTTCATTATGGGTTTCGAAGGGAATCTGTAATTTCCTTTGCTAGAGATCCTTAAAAACAAAGACAAGTTATATTCAGGGTGGGAATGATTTGACCTTTTTCCCACCCTTCCACATAAATGTCTGCCAAAAACAATTTCTGACCCTTTTTGAGGTGTCAAAAATATCTTTCACTAAAAGACTTTTTTAAAGATAAGCAACCTTTTCAAGCCCATCCTGAATGTCACCAAAAAAAGTTTAGTAATATTTATGTAACGCAATATTTTTAAGCCTTTTATGTTAACTAACTTTCTCCAGAAGAGCTGTGTAGCATTGTGTGACTGCACTTATTTACCAGTGTTTGGGGGGAAGGAGGAAGCTTTAAAATACAGTCTCTGTGTAAGTCTCAGCTATAATTCCTTAAATCACATGGCACTATGATGATCATTAGCCAACATATTTAACTAACCCTAGAAAGTCTCAGTATCAGGTGTGAATATAGAATATTTTTAGTGTCCAATAATGACATATATGCACAGAGTTATTGTGAGGATAATATTTTGTATTCAATTCAATTCCATTTAATAAGCATTTATTGTCTACTGTAAGCAAAGCACCGTAATAGATAGTATGGATAAAAAGACAAAGTAAAAAAGTCCCCATGTTCAAGACCTTACTTTCTTTCCATTGCTTGGGATTGGGGGGGGGAGGGGAAGAAGGGGAAGAAGAGAATGAAGTATTTACATAGATAAGTAAATACCAGATGAATGGCGAAGGGAAAAGAGGACCTACAGCTTAAGCAAACAGGAGAAATAATCTATAAGTGGCACCTAATCTAAACCTTGGAACTAAGGATTCCAAGAGGGAGAGTCAAGAAGGGAATGCATTCCCAGAAACCCAAGGTGGAGTAAAAAGTTCTGAGTAAACAAACAGAATTTGTTATTGATAAAGCATTATATCCATTTGAACTGTGGTTAGCATTATAATGGTCACTCCAGAATTGTGCTATTTATCCATGAACTGCTGGTTATTTGCTGGAATGGTGCTGGGTTTCCTGAATATGGAGAATATTTTACTTTGGCCAGTTTTTCTCACGCCAAGGGCTTTCTTTTTTAAATTAGAAACCTCAGATGATTCCTATTCACCAAGAATCCTTTTTGACTGTACAGCAAATGCCATTTCTGGCTTTTGTATTGCTCTGCATTATTGTGGATTAGAATGAAGAGTAAGCATTCCAAATTGAACTCAATGGTTGAGTATGAGTAGGATTGGATCTATTTTCTCTGTGAGATTCTGTGTTCATCCAATCTGCCATTCCCTTAAAACAGTTTAATAATTGCTACAGTGGAGTATGTGATGTCTCATATAGTAGAACACAGAAAAACCCAATATATGCTTGTGATGCTATAGATTATAACTTCTTCACATTACATTAGCCCTGAATTTGTTACGGTTACATGGTAAGCTATGAAAATAATAACCTGTACAGACTATGTCACCAAAATTTGAAATTATTTTGTCTTAAAAGATGCCAATTGGTTTTCTCCAAGAAATTTAAATACTATACAATTATCAGATTTTTTTTTTTTGTAAATCTGCTTCCTGTTAACAAACAAAAATAAATCCACTAGTTCCATGGATAAATGTTATGTGTGAGTATATGGTATAGGCAACTGCCACAGGATGCTGGTTGCTTCCTTCTCTACAATTTACAGTCTTAGTTGCCTAGAACCCTGAAACAGGGTCAAAGTGATGGCAATGAGGAAGATGAGGATGAGGCTATAATGTCTGCCATAAGTACCAGCACTGATTGCTATCTTTCAAGGCCAGATAAGTTTCCAGACTAAATTCCACAAAATTAAATTTGTATAATAACATTGTTGTCTGGGGCAGCTAGGTGGCGCAGTGGATAAAGCACCAGCCCTGGATTCAGGAGTACCTGAGTTCAAATCTGGCCTTAGATACTTGACACTTACTAGCTGTGTGACCCTTTGAAAGTCACTTAACCCCCATTGCCCTGCCCCAAAACAAAACAAAACCAAAAAAATAATATTGTTGTCTGTGAGATTTTGTGACAGTATATGTGAGGCAGGATTTGAACCCAGGTCTTCCCTGTGTCCAGGTTAGCTTTCTTGAAGATCATGACACACTGCCTCTCAAGCACTATGATACAGTTTAGTCTGAAGGAAAAAATGTTAAAAATCCTGATGTAGAAGCCACGTCTAACTTGGAAGGAAATTTGAATTTATCTCACAGGAGGTAATGTTATTAGATAAACATAGTTTGGTAGAGCTTAGTCTGCAATACTACCTAAGGAGGTGAGTGCTTGTCCTTATTATATTGTGTTATCATTAATATGGTTCTTCACAAATGAAGATGATCCTACTGGGGGAAGCACTTCGAGGTGGTTTTCTTTTTCAGTATTATTGAGGCAGTCATTGCTAAACCATTCATACTCACCTTATTCCTTTTGTGAGCCACAGACTGAGTATATGATAGGATACTTAGGGTGATACATTTCCAGCTTTAATACAGAGTATGTCCCGTTCAGATTTCACCCTGATTTACTACTTGCTACAGGTAAATAATTTATGTCAAGAGAAATCAGATGATAATAGATGAGCAAAGAATACCCTTTAAGAATAAACTACTTCAATTACATTGAAGACATTGGAACCTCATAATTTCTGCTTGACATTTCATTTTTGAAGTCCTCCTTTGTAAGTGTCTTAACGGTACTTGGGATGATTTCATTGCTAAGTGTCTGGGCTATGGTAAGCACATGCAAGCTGCATGATGTAATATCTATTCATTGCATGTATTTCTTAGTTTCATGGAAACTCATAATGCATCCTATGATTTGACCAGCAAAGTGAACAACTTTTGTTTGGAAAACAATACTTTTGTGCAATTTGATGAAATTTTCAGATAATTTTGTTTGGCTTTCATAAAATTGTAGTTCTTTTTAGATAACCACTTATTTTGAATTTTGCATTTCACTGAATTTAATTAATGGATGAAGTTAGAGCTAGAAAGGAATTTAGTGATTATGGAATTTAACCCCTTCAGTTACAGAGGTACAGATAAGAAAACTGAGGCATGGAGATTAGTCCAAGGACACAGAGCTAGTTGGTGGCAAAAACAAAACAAGATTTCTGGTCCCCTAGTCAGATGTTCAGCTTATTGTTCATTTGTTATAGCATACAGTCTCTTACTAATGTGGGCTTTGAAGATATAAACAGAGACATTCTTAATCTCTTAACCTAAGGTCCATGAATTTGTGTGTATGTGTTGCTTTTTGTTATATATGCATATATGTATGTGATACTCATAAACATATATTTATATAAATAACTGTATGTAATATAGTTGGTTTCCTTGTCTTATTTTATACATTTAGAAAAATTATTCTGAGAAAATGTTCATAGGCTTCACCAGACCTCCAAGAAGGTGTGGTTAATAATAATCTTTAAGTGCTAATTATAAATTTATGTATATATATTGAATGTTCACTTATTTTCGCATTTACATTACTTTGTGAAACCAAAAGCCTAAAGATATTCACAAGGCTTTATAGCTTTCTGTCAGTATATCTTGGGTTAGGTATTGTGGTAAGCTGATCTATTCATCAAAAAGGTCAATCAGTCAGAAGAAGCAAATTCCTTTCTTTCTGCACACACAGGCCACAAAGGCCTACCAGGAAAATAATGAATGAGCTTCCCTCTCACCTGTGTTTCTTTCCATTCCCTTCTGGAGAAGATCCAAAAATCGTGAATACCTGGTCAAGATAAATAGTGAATACTTTTTTTTCCCCTACACTCCTGATATCTCCTTCTTTGAGTCTTAATAGTGTAGCCTGGCTGTGGAAGTGGTTGTTATGATAATCCTTTCCTTCTAGAGAAATAGTTCTTAACCTTGAGTCTGTGAGCTTGTTTTCAAAAAATATTTTAAGACTGTATTTCCATATAAGTGGTTTCCTTCGTAATCCTATGTTTTTTATTTTATGGATTGAAAAACAATAATCCGGGGATAGGTACTTGATGTTGTCCAGACTGCCAAAGAGATCTGTGCTACAAAAGGATTAATAGCTCCTGGTATAGCAATTTCCAGACAGTACATTCAACTACATGCCTCTATGTCAGGATTTTGCAACTATTTTTTCCTGCCAAGGTCCCAATAAAACTGACAGAAACACATTCTTAGTGGAGAAGTGACTGGAGCAAGTGTTTTCAGGAATACAGAAATCCTGATGTTGATCTCATTTTTTTTCATTACATCCTCTCTGTCTCAATGCCTAATAGCACATACATACATGTGCAGAAAAACATGATGCCTCAGTGATATTAATTGCAAATCCGCTGAGCACAAGAATGCAAAACAGTAAATCAACAAATAATTAATAAGTTCCAGGCCCTGTGACATGGGCTTAGAGAGACGATGGAAACTGGACCTATATTTTCATTGATATGGGAAACTCTCAAATAAGGAAACTTCATCAAACAATACAGATTGACACTCTCTTGCAACATTTTGTCTTAGACAATTGACTAGTGGTATTGAGCCCAAGTATTTACCCCAGGCTATATTTGGGGCTAGGGATACAAGACAAAAATGAAATAATTCTTTCCCTTAAGGAACTTACTATTGGGCAGACAACATGTTTACTATAAGACTACACAAGGGGCAGCTAGGTGGCACAGTGAATAGAGCACTGGCCCTGGAGTCAGGAGGACCTCAGACACTTGACACAACTAGTTGTGTGACCCTGGGCAAGTCACTTAACCCCAATTGCCTCACTAAAAAAAAAAAAAAAAAAGAATACACAAAGCAGGCTCCAAATAAATGCAAAGGTAAACTTGGAGATTCCTAGCAATTAGGAGATGCAGAAGAGGCCTCCCATAGGGGTTGATTTGGGGGCTGTGCCTTTGAGGAATTCTAAGAGACAGATGTGCGGAGGGAGACAAGTGGTATGTCATATATGAGGATCAGCAAGAAGTTCAGTTTCTGTGGAGCACTGAATTTTTGAGGGGTAGGTGACTCAGTGGATAAAGCACAGGACCTAGAGTCAGTAAGACCTGAGTCCAAGTCTCAGACGCTTATTAGCTGTGCAACCCTAAGCAAGTCATTTAACCCTTTTTGCTTCAGGTTCCTCATGTATAAAATGAGTTGGAGAAGGAAATGTCAAACCACTACAGTATTTTGGCTGAGGAAATCCCAAATGGGGTCACAAAGAGATGGGCATAACTGAAACAACTGAACAACAACAATGTGTATTAAGCCTATAAAGTAGGTTGGAGATATATTGTAAATGGCTTTAAAGGGGCTTGTATTTAATCCTAGAAGTAATAGGAAACCACTGTAGTTTACTGAGTAATGACATAGTCAGGTTTGTGCTTTAAGAATATTGCTTTGGCAGCTGTGTAGATAATGGATTGGAGGAGGAAGAGACTTGAGACATAGAGTTCAATTATGAAGCGATTGCAACAATCCAGGCTAGAATTAATGAGAGGCTGAGTTGAGTGGTGGTCCTGTGAGTGGAGAAAAGAGTAGGGAGATGTACTACAAAGAGGAGGAATCCAGCCATTAGTTAATGCTCCTTAATCCTTCCCAAAAACCTCACCTGACTGCTTCATCATGCCATCACTCATCCCACAGAAACTTCCAACAATCCACAGAAGATACTAGAAATCTCCCACTGCTAGCTAATCACACATTATCCTCCTTTTGCCCACTCTGTGTTCCAGCCAAATTTGCCAACTTGATATTTCCCTGTACCCAATATTCTGGCTCCCTGTCACACACCCCAAACCTACAGTAGCACTCTTCTCATCTCTGCCTTGGAGAATCCCTTCCTTAAAAGTACAATGGAGGTGCTACATTCTCCTGGAGGCCTTTCGGGACCCCCCAGTTGTCAGTGTTTCCCCTGAAGTTATTTTGTCCTGACTTGGGATATTGATTACGTATTTATCCATACTAGGTTCTTTATGGGCCCCTCCAATGTAAACGTTTTATTTTTTGTTTTGTTTTGTTTAGGCAGTCAGTGGGGGTTAAGTGACTTGCCCAGGGTCACACAGCTAGTAAGTGTCAAGTGTCTGAGCTAGGATTTGAACTCAGGTACTACTGAATCCAAGGCCGGTGCTTTAACCACTGTGCCATCTAGCTGCCCCCCTCCAATATAAACTTAAAGGCAGACTTTTTGATTTTGGTTTTGTTTGCCCAGCATCTCAAAGCAGTGCCTGGCACAGAGCAGATACTAAATTAATGCTGGTGGAATTGAGTTGAATTGAATTGATATTTGAACAGATATGGCCTAGCAGGAAAGAGATTTGGATCTGGGATCACAGGGCTGTGCTACTTACTATGTGTGTGACCTCTCTGGGCTTCTTTTTCCTTATCTCTAAAACAAGGGGATTGCATGTACCAAAATATTCATAGCAATAGTTTTTGTGTGTGATAGAAAAAACCTGGAATTAAGGTGGTTACTCATTAATAAAGGTGTGACTGAGAAAAAATAAATAAAACAAGGGGATTAAGGTTGAGAAGTGCTTAAGTTCCTCTTAGCTCTAAATTCTATGAAACTATGACACTAGTTAACCCTGCTACTTCCATTTGCTCTTTTTTTTTTTTTTTGGTGAGGCAATTGGGGTTAAGTGACTTGCCAAAGGTCACACAGCTAGTAAGTGTTAAGTGTCTGAGGCCGGATTTGAACTCAGGTCCTCCTGAATCCAGGGCCGGGGCTCTATTCACTGCACCACCTAGCTTCCCCCATTTGCTATCTTGTGTGAGGACCAATTTTTAATTGGGTAGTGCTAGCTAAGCGGCTCGCCGCAATATTGGGGCAAGGAAGGAAACCGGCAGTCTCCCTCAAAACAGAACAAGATTTATTTTAACAAGAACGAACTTAAAAAAACCACACAAACAGAATCAGTAGGATCAAGGGAAAGGAAATAAAAATGGGGAAAGGGAAATTATAATACCTGAAAAAATACCACCGCCCAGGAATCAGCTGAAAATACGCAGCAGAATGCCTGTCGCTTTCCAGCTTCCACCTCAAATGCCCAATTCTCCTCCTCCAAACCTAGAAACACCCCACACAGTCCCAGGCAATGGGATGGCCACTCTGACAGTCACATGACTGCCCTCACTAGGCTTCCAATCATTATAATTTTGCCAAGCCTATGTAGGCATCGGCGAGTGGTGATGACGTGAGGTGCCAGAGCCCTGGCAATGGCTACAACCAGTGGGTGGAGCACAGCTCAGTCTGAGGAGCCCCAGGCCAGTGCGCTCGAGGCATAAAAACCTCAAATAACAATTAATTCTTTACACTTGAATGCAGCAACCCCCAACAGAACTTCTGAGATCTAGCAACAACCTACAGTGATAAGAATGCTGGGCCTGGAGTCAAGAAGACCTAGGTTTAAATCCAGCCTCAGACAATACTTAGCTATGTGACCCTAGGCAAGTCACTTTAGCCTTTTTGCTTCACTTTCTTCATCTGTAAACGGAGCTGAGAATACTCCAGTATTTTTGCCAAGAAAACCCCCAAAAAGGTAATGAAGAGTTGGGAGTGACTGAACAATAAAACAATAACCTCATAGGGCAAGTCTCCAAAAACCTCACCCAATTCTTTCATGTGCTTTCTTTCTTTTTTTTTTTTTTTTTGGTGGGGCAATAGGTGTTAAGTGACTTGCCCAGGGTCACACATCTAGCAAGTGTCAAGTGTCTGAGTTCATATTTGAACTCAGGTCCTCCTGAATCCAAGGCTGATGCTTTATCCACTGCGCCACCTAGCTGCCCCCTCATGTGCTTTCTTTCAACCATTTTACCTGACTGTCCTTTTCCCTTCTGTACTGACACTTAAATGGTTTGAACTAACTTTATAACTAGAAACCTGCTTGTATTGCTGGTGTAAATCATAAATTCTGAGAAATGAAGAACTGTGAAATAATTAAAAAGGAAGGGGAAAGAAATATTTATTAAGTATCTACTATGTGTCAGGCACTGTGCTAAGTACTTTTTAAAAAGGATCTCATTTGATCCACACAACAACACAATGAAATAGATGACATTAATATTCCCACTTTATAGTGTAGGAAACTGAGGCATATAGTATTTAAGTGACTTGCCTGGGGTTATAGAGCACTTTAATCTGCTCAGAATAGGTGAATTCAAATTCTAGTTCTACCACATATCTGTGTGACTTAGGCTAGTTACTTCCAGTCTTTGGGCTCAGTTTTCTCATCCGCAAGAGGAACAGTATGTACAAAAAGGAATCCAAAATCCCATTTCTCTCTAAATCCTAGGTTGTCTTATGGGGTTAGATGTAGAAACTGCTTCTGTACAACTGAAGCACAATGGTTCTACTTGCCATCTTTCTAATTCAACTACACAACTGTCCCTTCCAGCGCTGACATATAAAAAACAAATGAACAACAACAAAAAAAGCAAACATCTGCCTCTTTAAATATATTACTTTTCCTCTTTACTTCACTAGTAAATATACTCTATTATCAACCACTTAATTTCAGAATCTATGACCTTACAAGTTCAGACAGTAACAAAGAATTAAGAATTAAATAAAAATGTGAAGTGAGGTTGAGCAATAAACATGTATTTACATTATGAATACAGTCCTCCTTGGGATTAGGGGAATGAAATGGATGACCTCTAAGAGTCACATTACTGTGATAAGGAAGGAGAAGAATGTAATATGTAATACTGGCTATCACTGATCAGATAAATGAAAAGTACTGTATAGTGGGGTTTTTTAATATAATAAAGCTACTTCAGAAATACATGGAGAAAAAATATTTAATGCTAAAGATTTAAAATTTTGCTTCTTGTAAAATCTTTGCTTAGTTCTTCCTGCCAAATGTAGATTAAAACAGATTAACATTAAATCAGACTAGTTACATTGCAAATTATTTTGCCTCTTCTGTTTTATTTTTAAGGGCATAATCATGTTCATTATATTAAAATGGCCTAGAAGTAATAGCATTTTATTTTCTCAGGAACTTCACTAAAAATAATCAAATATATACTACCAACATTTCTTTCCTTTTTTTTTTTAAAGAAATAGGCAGTCTATAGCCATTCTTCCTTAAACTGAAATGCTTTTGAATTAGAAAATTTCAGGCAAAAATATAGAAAAAAATTTAATGACCATGGTTCTTCGTTGGCTATTTGTATTTTATACATTTGTAAAATTCATTTATAGTGCTTTTATTCTCATTTGATTCTAAAGTCTTTCTTAAAATCATTTTTCTCCTTAAAATGCATTGATATTACTAGGCTAGTTCTTTCAACTATTCAGTCCAAGCTGGAAATTAATCTATTTGGCTTGAGGCTTAAGAGTTTACTCTCATTAGTTGGAGATGTCCAAAGATATGTGAATATTTCAGCTATAGCGAAGCCCTGGGATTTTCAACAATATGCTGAGATCTTAATCAAAAATGTTGCTGATTGCTTGGGACTTAGGACCCTTGAGAGGAGAAAAAAAAATCAACATTACCTGAAGACTATTTAAGTTACATTAATAATTGTCATAAGACTTTCATTTGCTAGTAGTACAAAATAGTTGGTTTTGTTTCAGAACTGGTTTTCGCTTTTTTTAATAGAAAAAGTGTATGAAAAAAATTCATTTTGAGGAGATTTCTCATCATATTTACATAGTGATATTAGTAATGTGATGCTAAGAAATTTTTATCATTAAAAAGTATATTTCCATACTTTATTGCTATTGCCATTAGTAGTCATTTCCTGTTTAAAATCCCACACACTTAAGGGGAGATATAGCTTAGATTAGAATGATATCATTGTACCTATTTCTTATACCTATCACCTCCAGGATCAGAACCAAAATCCTCTGATTAACATTCAAAGCTCTCCATGACTGTCTTCTCCCTCAAACTTTCCAGTCTTTTTATGCCTTATTCCCTGCCACATACTATTTGACCCAATGACACTGGCCTCCTTCCTGTTCTGAAAACAAGGCTCTCTATTTCTCCAGTCTCGGCATTTTCCCAGACTGTCTCCAGCCGCTTCGATGTTCTTCTTCATCTCTACCTCCTGGCCCCTCCCATTTCCTTTGAGTCCCAACTAAAATCTGATCTTCTATAGGAAGCCTTTTTCAATGCCTCAATTCTAATACCTTCTTTCTTTTAGTTATTTCCTATTTAGCCTGCACAGAGGTTGTTTCCACAAATTTGTTGTCTCCTCCATTAGACTGTGAGCCCCTTGAGGTCAGGGACAGTCCTTTGCCTCTCTTTGTATTTCCATGCTTAGCACAGTGTCTGGAACATAGTTGTGTTGTTGTTCAGTCATTTTTCTGTCATGTACAACTCTTTGTGAAGCCATTTGGGATTTTCTTAGTAAAGGTACTTGAGTGTTGTTCACTATTTCCTTCTCTAGCTCATTTTACAGATGGTGATGATCTGAGTCAGACAGTGTTACATGACTTGCTCAAGGTCACACAGCTAGTAAGTGTCTAAGGCCAGATCTGAACTCATAAAGATGAATTTTCCTGACTTCAGGCTCAGTACTCTATCCTCTGTGACACGCCCTCTGGTACATAGTAGGTGCTCAATAAATGCTTTTTAACTGACTGATCACTGCCTACGGTACAAAACCTTCTTAGGTTTTCTACATTTACATAACAGTGAAGAACAGAAAACAAGTTTTAAAAAGTGAATTCAAAAAGCATCTCAACCTAGTAAATTCCTTATTGTTTTATCAGTTTTGCTTTTAAAACTATAAGGATTTCATTTTACACTGTAATGTCTATTTAAGGGGCCAGGAAAAGAGCATATGGCAGGGATAGAGAGGAACTGAACCTGTGATTTCCAAGGTATAGGAGAATTCATAAATGATCAAACTCCTGCTACTAGTTCAGGGGAGCAACTTATAAGTAACACTTGAGAGGATTAGATGACTTTCCCAGGGGCACACAGTCTTTATGTGTCAGAGGTAGGGATAGAACCCTAGGCCTTCTGGGTTTTGAGGTTGACTATCTACTAAGTCATACTGCCTCTCCACAGTATGTCAGATATGATATAAATATTAATTACAGCCTTTAGTAGCATAAAATTCCAAAATCTGAAACAAAAATATTTTAAGGGAAAAATAAACAATTGCATTTGTATATTGCTTAACAATTTGTTTTCATTGCATTTTCATGTATATAATCTTATCTGATCCTCAGAAGAGGAGTTTTTGATAAACAGGGTAGGTATTCTTATCCCTGTTTTGAAACTGAAGAAAATGAAGCCCAAAGACTCTCAGTGACTTTTCCATGGAAACATGATTTATAAATGAAGGAGCCAGGACTAGAACCAGTTTCTGATGCCTCATCCAATGTACTTTTCACTATTTGTCATTCCTTTATTATGGGAGGTGGGATGATCACTTTAACTGTACTAAATCCCTGGCTGAGATTTTTTTTTTTTAATGTATACTCAGGGCTTAGGGAAAGAGGGTATTGTTGTTCAGTTGTTTTTCAGTTCTGTCCAACTCTTCCTGACCCCATTTGGGGTTTTCTTGGCAAAGATACTAAGTACTTTGCCATTTCCTTCTCCGGTTCATTTTATAAAAGAGGAACTGAGGCAAACAGTTAAGTGACTTGTCCAGGATCGCACAGCTAGTAAGTGTCTGAGGCCATATTTGGACTCAAGAAGATGAGTCTTTCTGACTCCAGGCCTGGCACACTATGTACTGCTCCATTAAAAAAAAAAAAGTTTTAAATTAAGAATACCTATTCCTGAAACTCTTTATGCAGTATACTTATATTTAAAACAATCTCATTATCATGTATATTACAATCATTATAAACATTATACTGCCCCCCCACCCCTGAAAATGCACCCTGCAAGGTACAGGAAGGAATCCACCGAGTACTTGTTATATGTTTAGAGTTATGGTGACTGGGACAACAAGACCCTACACTCGACTTTCTGCACAGATAAAGATAGAGAGTGGCTATAGATTTCAGAGGAATGCCTTGACAACAGAATGTATCCTGAAGGCCATCCAGCTCACAATGAAGGTCTGTATTTTAAAATAGATCTGTAACAAAGTAACTACAGAATTTTGGCAAGGGTTTCAACTATTTATAGAACTCAAGTAAGGCATAGTAAAATGTGATACAGTACCCAAGTTCTCCTTTGCAGTAACCCCAAACCTAAAAGAAATACTATAATTATCTTTTTTTCAGCTGTTTTTAAAGAAAAATCATAGTAGCCATTATCAGTTTAACCGTACTAAAGCCCAGGCTGAGATTTCTTTTTAAAATGCATAGTTTTGATTTTTCAACAGCTGCATTGGATCTTTAATCATATATTATCTTTATGGAGCCTTTTCCTAACATATGTTAATTGGCTGTTTTCTGTGACAAATTATGAGCTCTTACTTTGATGAGGTTCAATTGCAATCATGTTGGAGTCGAGTATGTAGAGTTTCCAGCCCCTGCTGGCTCCTCAAACCACTACAAACATCTGCACGTCACTGCAGTGCTGAGTAATGGCAGGATTTGGGTTGGTCTGATTTCTCTACAGTTTTTTTTTTCCACAGGATATTTTCAGCTCTTTGTACTAAATCTGTTACAGGGTTTGCCCTTTTTTAGCAGAAGTGTGCTCTAAAATTAACAACAAATCTTATTTAAGATTACCAGAATAGAGTGAAAAATATCTTCTAACACAATACCCTAAGCATCTGTTTTGCTTTACAAAAATTTCATTGCATTTCCTAGATATAAAAAGTCAGTCAATTGTGTGGTTGGTTAGTTACCATTTTCTAGATTATTAGCATTTTAAGGGGAAATTCTCATCAAGAGTTTCCTATTCTCTTCGCAATATGTATGTTTCATTATTTTGGATTTTTCCCCATTATATTTGATGAGAATTCTATTTAATAAGTGAATATTTAAGCAAGAAAAGTGTACTACCATAACCTAAAGGAAAACTACATGTAATGATTTATATTTTTAGAAGTTTGCCTGGTAGATTAAAGACAGGATTATCATACAGTTCTCTTACATTTCCAGTGTCCTTTATATTTGTATGTTAGTCAAAAAATAAAATTTACTAGCAAGGTTAGTGAGCTGTGTAATACATAGCATATATTAGGATGGTCCTAATTTCAGGAGGGGTTTTTTTTTTTAGAATAAATATGTAGTAACTCATCTTTGGGAAACTGTGACATATAGGATGGTTTTTATACTGATGTTGTTGAGACATTTCAGTCATGTCTGACTCTTCATGACCCTATTAGGGGTTTTGGGGCAGTACTGAATTGGTTTGCCATTTCCTTCCCCAGCTCATTTTACATATGAGGAAACAGAGGCAAACAGGGTTGAGGGACTTGCCAAGGGTCATATGCCTAGGCAGGGTCTAAGGATGGATTTGCACTCAGCTCCTCCTGATTATGGGGGTTGACATTCTATCCAATTGTCCACATACTGATAGGTGTTCGGTAATTCTGATCATTAAGATGAATAAACTTATTTTAAAAAATTGAAGAACCTATGCATTTGGAAAGGTTTGGAGCCAGAGCACTGAAGCTCAAATCCCACCTCTGATAATACCTCTATGACCTTGGGCTCATCCTTGATATCCCTGGGCCTCTGTTTTCTTAGCTGAAAAAATGAGGGAGTTGAACCAGATGGCCTTTCAAGTCCCTTCCAGCTCCAGATCTATGATCCCATGAAATGCAAGAGAAGGTGATCTGGCTATTCAACTAACTTTGAACAAGACCTTTTGAAACTGTGTCAAACTTCAATTATATTGCAATTAATTTAGCTGAACATTTAATGATTCAGCCTTGACCTAAAGCGGACGGCTATAGATAAATCTGTTTGTTCTTCAGAGCAATAGATAGGGGTTAAATTTCCAGGCAGGTGTGAGAGTTTAGAATAAGATGAGCCAGATGTGTGAATAGGAGCGACTTCAGCCTCATAGGGCTGTTTTTAATTCAGCCATTTCCCTAGAGTCGCACACAATCAATGAGCTCTCAATCCTGGGGCTACCTGCATTTATGTGAAGGCCTGAGAACACTGTTTCACAGCTCACCACTGAACATATGTGAAAAAATTAGAGCAGAAATTAAGGGTAAAGCAGGTTAACTTCAGAAGTCATGCTTGGATCCAATATTTTTCAATGAAGATTATAAAGAGATTATAAAGAGGCCACTTTATAAAAAAAAAAAAGTAAACCCAAATTTGAAATGTGAATTATATCCTTAAGAGATCATTGTAAACGATCCAAATAAAGTGTTATTGTTGACTTAAAATTAGTCAGTACTCTTAACCTGTGAACTGATTTAAGGAGTTCTAGCTATGTTTACTACAACATAAGTTACTCAATCTTAAATTTCCTTTTCTTTTCATAATAACAAGGTGAATTAACATGGCAACTAGAAGTGAGGACTTTCAAAGGGCTGTCTAAGATTTCAATGTGTCTGTAAAGTAAATTGATGCATTGTGTATTGAGTATAAGGAAATTCAGTTCCACTTGATGACATGTGCTTAATTGGCCTTAAGAAAATAAAATAAGGTAAAAAACAAAAAACAAAAACAAGAAACCACAATGCGTAAAGAAAGTAGAGGGCTTGTGCTTTACTGGATATTGAGGCCTGTAAGCCATGTGTCTTAATTGGGGCCAGTTGGGATCATTTAATGATTGCTGTCAGAAGATCAAATTTAATTCTCCTTATATAAAGACCACAGTGGGATAGAGTTAAACAAATTGTCATCTGAGGTTTCAGATGAACAAAGCCTTAATTAGGTTGATAGGATGTTGTAAAAGAGATGAAGAAATAGAAAAATTAATGAATCACTCCTAACCATGTTGAGTTACATAGAGTAGCAATATCAAATATCTTTATCCTGAGATTTTGGGTCCTATTTTACAATAATCTCTATATTGTCATATAGGGTTTTGATATAAACTTAGTATGTTCCCAAAGTTAACTAGAGACAGAAAAAAAATGTTCTACTATGGTTCAATCCAGCTGATTTCAGTTAAGTATTTTTCCCCCTTAAATAAGATTCCAAATTGTGGTGGTTGGTATGGGTGGAGAAGAGGCCCTCTAGTGTTTCTTCACATTTCAAGGTCATCTTCAAATACTCAAATTAATTGGGAAAGATACATACTGACAAAAGCAAATCATTATCAAAGAAAGGGTTATACATCGTTCATCCTTTCATTAGAATGAAACAAAACCCTTTACTTAGAATTTCCTTTTGACCACTGGGATCACACTGTTAACATTCCTGTAAATGATCTACTCTTAATACACTCAGGTCGACTCAAGTATCTTCATGGTGAACTTTAATCATTATTATAGCCAGACACTGAAATAGGCCGAAACATTGAACTTTATCCCCCCCACTAGCTATAGTTGTACAATGAGATGTATCATATATAAGAACAAAGCTCTAAAAAGCCTCTAATACGTACAGACTTCTGACAACTGAACCTGATTTGTTATTCTCCTTGCTGTTAATAAATTCTGACTTCCAAATTATTTCCAAATAATCAGTATTGAAATTTAAGATATGAAACGAGATTTTTCAAACCATGAATATCTTTTTTTTTTCTAGCTTGCTTATGGTGAGTTCAGGATGTTAGACTTTGTCACAATAGAATGAATACAAACAATAGCAAAATTCCCCTATTTAAACATGGTTTGTGTTTATAGTAGAACATTTTAGCTCACACTGCTCTATGGGTTGCATTCTGCTTAACCTGCTTTGTTCTCTCCCACCAGCACCACCATCAAAAAAAAATATCCAGCTGCATGCCCTTTTGGAGTGGTTACAGCTGAGGAGCAGTATATGTTATATGATGCTAAATACTGTCTTTGGCTTTTTCAAGAAGTTTTGGATTTCCCTTCTGATGAGCATTGCTCATCAGGAAAGGACCTTTCAAAGAAAACAGTTGAATGAAAAAGTAGGAAAGCAAAGTCACAATAAATCCCCAGGTTAATTATTTAATTCAATGTGGAAAGGCTGAAAACCTAGTAGTCCAGTCGAATAATGGAGGCTTTTGACATATTTAGCCTATGTGGAATTACTTTGGCAAAGAAAATGCTGGCCTAAATACAATGAAGGAAAATAAAAAGTCCAAGATCAGATAAACCATGGGTAGCTGTGACATAGTGGTTATGCTAAGAGTTCACTAAATTGTCTATAATACAATGTAGTTATTTAAAGGTATGCTTCTTTCCTAATTTTTGGAGGTGTGTAAACAAAATTACTTGTGTCAGAGATAAACACAGGTTATTCCTACCTGTTAAAACTAATTGCAGGGGTTTTCAAAGAGGTTTCTTTTTTAGCCTTATTACATCTCTGACATACATTTCATCTCCTTTTGTCCTTGGGGGAAAATGTTAAAGTAGGAATCGAAACATTAATGTAGAGTTTTCAGCTGTCGTGGTCACTGGGAAGATTGATATATTTCCCTTGCCATTTCTGCATTTTGAGCCTAAAGCAGTCTCTTGGCAGACAGTGGAGATAGGAGTGCCCTCTTAGTTTTTATAACCCTGTTAAGTTTTTCATAGTACGCTAATTTCTTTAAGGACTAAATGGAGTATAATCTAATGACAAGTCTTCATTCTTTACTTTTTAGAGTGGCTACTTGCTTTACATGAAAGCCACAGTTTAATTCATGACCTTACCATATGGGCTCAGAGTTATAGCTCAAAATGTAAATAGGCTTATAAATAAAACTGCATATCATTAGTATCATTAATTAGCATCACACATTTATTCTTCATATAGCACGCTACACAAAGACTGCAGACTATTAGGTAAAGAGGACATGTAACCATTCTACTTCCATATAAGTAACCAGAATGAAAATTCTGCTTCCATGTTCACAACTAAGCACAAAAATTGTTTTTTAAAATGTCTTTAGTAGTCATCAGAGAATAAAGTAAAAGAAATATATCTTTTAGTATAAAAATGTTTTAAAATACCTTAAGCACTTATTTTATAGTCAACTATGTATTAGCATGACATGCAGTATCACAATTTCAAAATGACACCAAAATTTTATCATGCTATCAGTTACACCTTAATATATATTTGGAAAATAATAAGGTGGTTCTGCTGGGGTGATAAAAAGCTCAAGTTTTTTGTTTTCTTTTGTTTTTAGAAATACAGAAGGGTGACTTCTATAATCATCTCTTCCAGGCTGAGTCCTAAGAGTATACATATTAGACAATGATATTATTTTGTATCCTTACATTGATAGTACCAGACAGCCGATCATATCAGAAATAGTGACCTTATCTTGAAGTAGAGTGAAATTCAGGACTGTCACTATAGTCATGAACATATCAAACATCTTGTAGAAAAATACCAAAAAGAATGATCATCGGCTTATTTATATCAAAGTTGTGATACAAAGTAATCAATACAAATCAATACAAATATTTGAGTAACCAATACAAATTCTGCTTTCCCTTTGTACCTTCAATTCAACTGCATGTACGTGATGTGTCTTAAGCCTGTAGCGAAGTAGCCAAATTAATGCATTCAGGCTCACAAACATGAGTAAAGTTTTCTACTTGAAATGACAATGAGTCATTTAAGTGTGTGAATCAGTCATACAAACAGTGCTGCAGCTGGTGAGCTCATGACCATTTTTTCACTTCGCAAATGTTTGGTTTGCCTTTCTTTGTATTTGTTAGTCTTGTTATGATGGTTTGTTGATAGCAAGAGAGTTTTTGTAGTGTTTGTTGAAAGTGTATGTCAATGAAATCATTATTAGCTAACATGAGAAAAAGCAATTCAAGTTTCTCGTTTGCATATAGACATCATACATTTGAATGTCTTATCTTTATGCATAGGCTCTGTTTTAGTTAAAGTGCCTACATGATGACTATTGTAGCAAATCTATGCTTTGCACAGATAACTTTAGTAGAATTGAATTAATGTCTTCCCACATTTTTGATGTGACAGTCGTATTTAATAGCAAAACATATACATGAAGGGTTTGTTTAATTTCCAAATCAAAGTTCTGTGGGTAGATGATTGAAATCTGAAGATGACTCAGATTCATTTGATATGTGGATTTCTTCCTACAGAAATGTTATAGTAGGATGAACCATTTTCATGTTAGAAATATCATAGCAATGATGAGAAAAATAAATAGCTTTTACATGCACCCAAATTCTAGAAATTATCTTCTTATCTGATTCTGAATTAATTAATAGACTTTGAGAGGGGAGCTTTAAAAAACTTCTTTTTAAAAATCAGTATATTTCTTAAAATGTATATTTTAAAACATACATGTTATCAGTGAATGATATCATTAAACTTGGGGGGATTATGAAAGATTTTGTGATTCCCCCCCTTTTTTTGCAAAAGAAAGTAGTTTACCCATTCACCATTTAGTATTTGTAGCAAATACTTCATGTTTTAGGTGCATATGAACATATATGAAAAATGTTTTTTTGTGAAAACACTATTCTGCAATGGTTAATTGTCATAGTAAGGAACTATGTAAACACACCAAAGTGAAAGCTTGTTTATTTTGTTTATGTATTTCCATTTTATAATAAAATCATTAGAATGTTGTTAAAGTGATATTGAACTGGATTTTTATTATTTTTAATAGTAGTTAAATCCTACTTGGTCATTCCTTAATATGCCTTTTCTGAAATGTTCAAAAGGCTCTCTGTGTGTGGGGTGTTGCAGCACAACAGAATCGGACAGTTCTGTTCAGAGAAGGAAGTGGAGAGTTTTGGTTCCCATTTTACACTTCTGGAACAGTTTAGGGAAGGAAGCACCTTTACACCTTTTATTGTTCGTGGTTGCTGACATCATATCCTTCCCTGACCACTCTGTGCGTGTTTCCTGCTATTCTGTCAAGATTCTTCTATGTTACAGGGAGGGATAAGGAGGGAGGGAGGGAAAAAGGAGGGGGAAAGGAGAGAGTGAGAGAGAGAAAGGAGAAGAAGGAAGAGAGGGAAGGAGAAGGAGGAGAGAAGATAGGAAGACAAGGAGAAAAAGACAGAGACAGAGACAGACAGAGAGAAGGAAGGCAGGAAGGTGACAGAAAGAGACAGAAACAGAGAGCATGTGCTTGAATGTATACAAAAGAAAGGAGGTGGGTAAATAATCTGCAGCATCTGTCCACAACTTTTCTCCACTTGAGTTTCAAATCACTCTTCCTTCATCTATCTCCTTAGACAAATCATATAGTGAATAGAAGTCTGCCATAATGAAGTTCCGCTTTTTAGTAAGCAGTCTGATTTTATTTTTCTTATACTGGGTATGAAAAAATAAAAGCATGCTGAAGATTTTATTAGTGTAAGGGCGGAAGAGTTGTGTTGGGATTTTTAAAATTATCATTTCTGATCATTCGGTTTTGCTACATTGTTATCCAAGTATGTCTTTTATGTGGAAAGTTATTTCAGCAAAGCTTCTGAAATTATTTTAAGCTTTTTTTTTTTTTACAGATTATTCAAAGAGCTTCTAGGCTAGTAGGAAATTCAATTACAGTTGGTTTTCCTGATAGCCTTTATTTCCATATAATTTTTTTAAGTTTTGAAGATTGAAAAGGCAGTATAGTCATCTGCCTTGTTCCTGTCCAATTTAATATGCTTGAAATTATATCCTTACATTAGTTTTTACATAAGGCTTAGAGTCAGAGAAGTAGTTGTGTAACTCAAACAGGTGGTGGGCAATTGTTGACCTTTCTAATTCGTAACATTCTCACTGACAACCCTGGAATGTGGTGACCCATGAATCAGATGTTCTAAACCACACGCTTCAGAGCAGAGGCACTCTGCTGGGTATGGTTATATCCTCCTTGCCACATTATCACTTATACACATAATTGCATTAAAGACATTTCAAAATAAGCTTTAAGTAGATACTAGAAAGATAATACAAAAGGAAACTGTACATATATTTTATGCTTGAGGAAATTCACTTTTATAGGAGGAAAGATAACAGTTTCATTTCTGGAAAGTTATCCTTATTTCTCCTAGAGCTACCTACAAATAATGTACAACACATTTTTGATGAGGAAAATACTTCAAATAATATTTTCATCTAGCAAAATATTTTTAAATATATCCTTTAAAATAATGATAATGGTCCAGTTAGGGGAAAAAAGAGATCCCTTCTTCTGGGCTGTTTGAAAAATGACTTCTGTTTAAAATATTGGTGTGAAACATATGGTCGATATGGGAGGGGCTCTTCATAACTTGAGTTCATCAAGAGCCGCCTATGCTACTCTTGGAAGACTTTCAGAGCCCGGATGCTTCTCTCCTCATTCAGTTTCAAAATCTTGATCTGTAAAGGAGCTCTCATTCTCACTAACCCTGTCACCACTGCTCTAATCTGTCCACCCTGACCTTCCACCTTGAAGTGAAAAAGAGCTTAGACAGGCGTAGTGCTGTAAGCCGATAGTGCCACTGGCTTCAGTTGAATGAAAGGAAGGGAAATAGTTCTATGTGCATTTGCTGTGGATTTGTGTGTTGGCTTTACTGTTGCCTGTTAGTTTCTTTTGGTTCTTGCATGTGTTTGGGAAATACTATTCTAACTTGCTGTTTGTATTTAAGGTAAGACTGTAGAAAACACAGGAAAGCAATGTAGTTGACTGATATTTAAGACTTTCTAAAAATAGATGGATATTGTTTGGCAACAGTGAATGTGTGATACAATTATGTTTTACAGGTTTTCATATTTTAATGTATAGTTTAATACCTTTAACAGCAAACATTGGAAGACATTGCTAGCTATGATTTGTCAATATATGTAATTTGTATGTTATAAAAACTTTTGAACTATTTCTGGCTCCTAAAAAAAAACAACTGTAGTAATAGTTTTTGCTTATCACATCATGGTCTTGATGTTATTCAACCTATATATACTCTGAGCCAAAATCAAGCATGGATTTTCTACAAAGGCATTTGGCAAAAGGGAATAGATATTCATAGTGTCTGAGCACTGTTTAATCCACTAGAACTAATTATAACATAATAGCTATTGCAATTAGCTGATCATAAAAAACTTAATTTTTTTAGACATTCATTCAAGGTGATAAAGTATTTAACAGTTAATGCAAAGAAATCAAAAGGTAACTGAATATCAGAATAAGTGTGTAACAGCTTTTCTGCTCCAATAATTTTGAATTGGAGCCAAATAATAGATTAAATAGCCAGGACATTGGCTTAATGTTACATAACATATTGTAGGAATTTATCAGCTTGGTTGTCAGAACAGCAAGTAAAAATAAACAAGGAAATTCCAAGCCATGTGTAAAATAGTTAAATATTCCATATGAAAATAGATAGAATTAGGAAATTTATTGCTTTTACATAAAGAGCCTATTATGAAAGATTTTTTGCTTTATTTGCTTTCATATTTTGTGAAGTCTTAGTTTTCTCAAATAAAAACTTAAGTAAAAGCATTAAAGATACAAATGAACATACAAATTTATAAGGTTTTATTTTCTTGGATTTATTATATTATTGATTATATTTTCTTTAACTTGCCATTTTTAAAAGATAATAAGGACTTATCAAACTTCTCTAAGTAATTTTTTATAAAGTTGTTGTTGCCATGCACTATTTTAACCTCTTCCACCAGTTGGTTCTTAGTTTTGTAAAGATATAAATTAAATTACAAATGCACCAGTATTTTCATTTATGTAACTTTTATTACTGACCACTGTTTTCTTTTTTTAATTGATTTCATATGTGATACAAGGCTTCTTCAATGCAAAACAAATATCCATACTCAGAGAGAGAGTTGGTTGTTGTTTTTTACATATGTAGCAATGCATCGTTGGTACATATAAATACGTATTAGTGTAGCATATTTTGGGAAGTCATAGCATTATCATTGACATATCCCATATTGTGTTTTCTGGTATTCTCATAGGAATGTTGTATGGGTTTGTGTTTGTGTATGTGATTTTTAAAAAATGAGATTAAAGGATTTAGATTTAAACTAGTTGACATTTCCATATATCAAATACCACTTTAATAATGGTCCATCCTATTTGCATAACTAGGGACGTTATCACCTCTGCTGTCAAAACACAAGATTGTTTTCTCTTCAGAAATGAATTAGCTGGCCTACTTAGCATACTCAGGTATAGAAAGGTTCATTAACTCTCTGATTTAGGTACTTTGTCATGTTATAATAGTGAATAATAAAAAAGAGACACCTAATTCCATAAAAACATTAAGAAACACTTTGGAAGAGATATTATTAAAATATCAGGCTTTAAAGCATAGTTTTCATAATTTTAATAACTTATTAAATTAATTATGAGATAATTTTAATTATAAAAATAAACTGTTCATAGTTAATATGGCTTTATATATGATATATGATGGAACTTTAATAAATGCTTATTTTCATCTTTTTTATTTGTGCAATTCCATATTATCTCATTGATAAAAATAACACATAACTTTATGAAGCTAGCTTGCTTTTTATTCATTTTATGGTAATGTTTAATTTTTCTGTGTTTTATATTTAGCAGGAACGAATGCAGGGATCTGTGAATTGAGTAGTGCAAGTGCTGAAGAGGGAGGTTTGTTTGGAGGAAACGGGAAAGAGAAAGAAAAGGAAAGGAAAAAATACATAATTTTAGGAACGAGAGAGAGAAGAAAAACGGGGACTATGGGGAGAAAAAAGATTCAGATCACGAGGATTATGGATGAACGTAACAGACAGGTAGGTCATTTGAAATTTTATTTCTATTATTGCTTCTGCTGGATTATTTGCTTTTTCCTTAAGAGTTTTTGGAGTGTTGAGAACATTTTGAACTTGAATTGCTGTGCCCATAAATCTAGCATAAGAAAAATGTGGGCATATTAAGTGGGGTCACATTTATAATGTGTTATATTTTCTGCTATGAGCTTTTTGAATTCATTCTCTTATATGTGTAGGAAAAGTTATGTTGCCTTTCAGAAAAACAACTGGATCATTTAATTTTTTTTTAAAAATCAACCTTCCACTTCAGTGTGGATTTCAAATACAAGTAGTACTATGGAGCACATGCTTAGCTTAATAATCAAGAGTTAATAAGCATAATATTACTAGATTACATGCATCATCAAACAAAGATCCTCTTATATTGTTAGGAAGCAGATTTTCCATGATTGTAAATGTAATGGTTTGTAAATTCAGACAACTAACCTCCATAAAGTCATATTCATGCTACTCACCAGAAAGTTGACCAGGAGCTAGATGCAATGATAACATTTTAGCATTTCACTCTTAAATAAAAGTATATGCTTTGGCAACTTAAACTATTCAGAGCAGAGAAGGCGAAAACCCTGCAACAGTTAAATGAATTAAACTCTTTAACATTTTGGAATGCATAAAAGGAGTAAGCGACAATTCTGAATAGTTTTCCAGGGACCCAGTAATAGTGTCTACATAACTAGGGATAACCAGCTCTGAGTACTCTCTGCATCCAAATAGAGGACCTGAAGACTTCAGGGATAGTGTTTTTATAATATTGTGACTATCTAAATGTGTTTTGATTTTCAAGTCTATATTATGTTTAATAAGTAGGGAATGTGAGGCATATAAAGTTGTGTTGTGTATAATCTCTGGTCTTGGTGAGTTAGTCATATAAGAGGGAAGATAAGATTGAAATGTGGAGCAGTTATATTTTGTAAGAATGGGTATGTATTAATGTCATACCCTCTTAGATATTCCAGTATTGAAAGGGAGAGAATCATCCTTGTAAATGGACACTATGCTAGTATGTGACAGACCTATACTTTATGCTGTAAAGCAATCTTTGTGTACTGGAAAGAATGCTGGCTCTGGACTTAGCAGACCTGTGTTTCAGCCCTGTCACTTTCTGTGTGACCTCGACCAAGTCATTTCACTTTTCTGGGCCTCTGTTTCCTCATCTGCAAAATGACATCATTGAATGGTGTTTCCCTATGTTCCTTCTAGTTCCAAATACATTCTCTTATCACCCTGATTTTGTCTAAGTCCTGGGACCCTCAGAAGAGGCATGAACTATTGATGGAGCAGGATAGACTTGCTATAGAGAAGCTATAGTTACAATAAGGAAAGCTGTTTGGATATTCTTTACTTTTTAATGTCTGTATACTCTAATTCACCATTTTCCTCAAGTGAAAACAGTCTATTTTCCTTATGTGTGTGTGTGTGTGTGTATATATATATATATATATATATTGGGCACACAAGGAAATGCATGGTATAGAGCACCTTTCTGGGCCTAGAACATTTTAATTCTATGATGACTCCTTCATGAACAAATCATCAATTATATTAAATTATGTTTATCTTTTTCATTAAAACCCATAGAGCACTCAGGGAAAAAAAGCAATTCAAGGTTTTGGTTTTTAATTACTCAGTTTTCAAGCTTACTTTCCACTAAATTTGTACGTGCTTTAGTGTATGTACAATTTGGGGTATTTGTGGCAGAAAATTAAGTTTAAAAGGCAAATTGTGGTACAGTTTTTTATGGATATATTCTGTTTTCCCTATAAGTCGTTTATTGCCATTGGCTGTGCCAGAAAGCAACAATTCTGTCTCCCATATTTGTTTTAATTAAAATGAAAACTGAAATATTGATTAGCATATATCAATAACCCTTGGACTCTGAATGTTTCACTGAAATCTTTATACTTTGTTTAAAACATTAGACACAAGAACTGTTCCTTGGATTTTATTGACATAGGGAATCCCCAGATAGAGAAACTTCCTCTAGCAATACAGATTGGGAATCTCTTTGTCAAAGTCTAACAGGGTCTCCAGGGTTACAGAGACACTTTTTGTCAGAGGCAAGATCTGAACCCATGCCTCATCCACTTTCAATTCACTCTGCTAAGCAATCATTAATAATGAGAGGTAATTTTTACATTAATAAAATTAATTTAGAAAGTTCACTTTAATAAAAAGAAAAGACAAGTCTCATGGATAGTTAAACCTCTGACATTCATGACCTTTAAATGGGCCTTGTAAAGAAAGCAATATAATATTCATACAGGGATGCAAAAATTTTAATACTATCCTTCAGATGTAATAACCAAAAAAAAATCTTTTCTGGATTTAAATATAGTTTCAGTTACAGACGCTTATGCCATTCTTAGCCATAATATTGAAAATCAGTTATTCTAGTGTGAAAATGCACTTAAATTCTGTGTCAGAGAATGGGGTATTATTGTCTTTTAAAGGCTAACTAATACCTACAGAATTTATTCTTAAGAATACTTATTTATTTTTCCCATTCCTGCTTGCTTTTGGGGAAGGGACAATAGACTCTCAAATTTGATACTAATAAATTAAAGCAGTAAGAGAAAAGTCTGTCCTCCTATATCGTACATTCTAGTGATGAGGCTAGACTTTTTCTTTAATAGAAAGGCTTTCTTATGCATTGATGAAGACTTGGTTGTCACCCCCTTCTTCCATAGAAATGATCCTGAACAACTTGCGAAAGGCCAAAAGGACAGGATTCACAAGATCTCATTAAAATACAAGGCAACTGCTGCTGTGCATAATGTCATGTCATGAAGTATTCTTAACCTTTATCTCCTCTAAACTATGTGTTAATACATTGTAAGGTAAAGGAAGGTGTTATTAATATTGTCATTTCTTTCAAACCTTCCTCTTCCCAATGAGCTCCACAGTGGATTGTCCCAATGAAGTTTAACTGCCATGTTTTCTTTAAAAAGTGGTGTTAGGAGCACTCAGAAAATGTGTATCTTCAGATCCACGTGTAAAAAAAGGGTTATCTTACCATTATATGAAATAGAGGCATAAAGCGTGAACAAAAATTTGAGGGAAAATTTAAAGTTATATAAAGAAAAATAGGTATTTTAAAATCTAGTACAATTAAAAATTTTAAATGTGTAGTACCAGATAAGAAACCCTTGATCTTTAATAATAGAGATACTATGTAGCTAAAAGTCTAAAACATTTCATAAATCTCCTTTAGTACAATAAATGTTTTAGGTTTTAAAAAAACTACAAATTACATAGGAAATATAGCTAAAGGTATCAAGATTATTTACTATCCACGATGAACTTGGAAACTGAATAAAAAGATTGATTTTCTTCAGCTTCTATTTTAACAAATATACTTTAAAATATCCGAGATTGCATGGTACATAGGGCAGCTAGGTGGTCCAGTACATAGAGTATTGGGCCTGCAGTCATGAAGACTCATCTTCTTGAGTTGTAATCTGGACTCAGACACTTACTAGCTGTGTTACCCTGGACAAGTCACTTAAGCCTGTCTGCCTCAGTGTCCTCATCTGTAAAATGAGCAGGAGAAGTAAATGGCAAACCATTTAGTACCTTTGCCAAGAAAACCCCAAATAGGGTCATAAAGAGTCAGACACAACCAAAAAAAAACAAAACTAAACATAGCACACTAGAGAGAAGACAACTCTAAAGTCAGAAAAAAAGAGAATTCAAATCCTTCCTCTAATTCTGACTTCCTTTGTGACACTGAACGATTCATTCGACCTCTCTTGACATAAGTTTTCTGAGTCCTGAACTTTATTTTAAGGGGCAGGCTGAAGCCTATTGGATCCATGGAAACAATTGGAGTAATATAGAAGTAGTCTCAGAACTTATTGGGAAACTTAGGAATGGGCAGAAGGTTAGAGAATGGAGGTTTGTGGATAATGGTGGAAAGATTATGTAGAATTGTTATAGGGAAGCAGATGGGGAAACAGATGGCCTGTTGGGTGAGTGGGAAGGGGTATCTTTCCACAAGGCTTTTGGGCCCTGACTTTAAACTTACTGTAATGAACAGAACATTTTGCATACAGAAACTTATCTCAATAGCTTACTAACTATGTACTCAAATTACAATTCGGAGGTGTAACTAGGAATTTTTGTACCTGGGACAAGCAGAACTAAAGGCACCCTCAGTTTCTGGCGTTTAGGGATAAAGATACATATACACTTCCCCCCACTCTCCAGGGAAAAAACAGAGACTCCAAGATACTATGAGGCTACTGATGTGAAGGAAAACTGACCACCCTGTCTCCCAAGGAGACTTTGGTAGCTTCCTATTTAAACTAATTATTTTTGATAACTAGGTGCTAAGTTCAGTTATTTCTTCATACAGCATTCATAAAGCCCAGAGGGGTTGGGGGATTTTGGGGAGAGAGTGACGTACTCTTATAGCAGTCAGAGAGACAGAAGATTTTGAAGAGAGGCAGGGCCGAAATAGGACTTGAGATGTTATACACACACATACAAACACACTCACACACACACACACACCTAAAATAATATATCAGAATTGGAAGGGACCTTAATAATCAATGATTGATTTTACAGAAGAGAAAAATTAGTTTCAAGGGAGAGGAAATACTATCCAAAGTTACAGAGGACCGCACATTCAACTCAGTCAGTTTGTGGATGGGCTGAGATAAAGTCAAATGAAGCAAAGATCTCATAGTTTGAGACTATTAGAGCTGAACCTTGCCCAATAATCTTATTTGATATAGAAGCAAATGGGGACCCACAGTTAATTTTGAAACAGTGACTAGCATGTAGTTCTCTTGACTCCCAACTTATCATTTTCAGTAAGTTCATTGAAATTTTGCCTCCCTTGGAGATAGGATCGCTGATCTAGATTTGTTCACATTGTTTTTGTTCATTCATGCCTGACTCTTCATGACCCCATTTGGGGTTTTCTGGACAAAGATACTGGAGTGGTTTACCATTTCCTTCTCTAGCTCATTTTACTGATGAGGACACTGAGACAAACAGGGTTAAGTGACTTACCCAGGGTCAAACAGCTATTGTCTGAGGCCAGATTTGAACTCAGGAAGATTAGTTTTCCTGACTCCAAGCCCAATACTTTACCCACTAGGCCACTTAGCTGCTGCTGTAGACCAGCAGTCCTTTGTGGCCATGACGTAGGACCCATAACTAAGGCAGTGATTACCTTTAGGTACTTCAAGGCATACTTTGGCTCCAAGCACCATCAAACTCTTCCTCCCTCCACTCCCTACGAATGCTTAAGGAACTTGAGAAAGCAAAGCTTAGAAGGGGAAAAAAGTCTCAAGGATAGGGGAATCAGGAGAAGATTTCTTCTTCCACACTGTCAGGCCTAAATTGCCCGCAATCAACCGCCTCCTCTCTCTGGTCAGACCATGAAGATAAGGGGAGGACAACTCCTAGGCAGGAGAAAGTGCTTCTACATTCCCAAGGAAACCCAGCCCTGGCAAGGTCTGGGATCCCTGACATGCCCTCTTTTATCTCCTTACTAGGCAACCTACACTTGACATCTAGGTCTCCTCACAGCACCTCTGGATTTTATAAAAGCTTGAGGTGCCAGAGAAAGAGACAATATATGTAGAATTCTTAGCCTTTTTTTGTGTCACAGACCTCTTGGACAGTATGATAAAGTCTATGGACCCCCTTTCAGAAAAAAAGTCTTAAATAAAATACATAGGTTTACAAAAGAAAACAATTGTATTAAAATGATTATCAAAATACTTTTTTAAAAAGTTCACAAACACCAGGTTAATAACCCCTTCCATAGAAAAGTCTAAAGAAAAGTCTAAAGTCCCTGAGATAGAGGGGTCCCTAAGTAAACATCAGAGATGTTCTCTTCCTTTCACTGCCTTGTCCCTGACCTGATGATGCCCCTTTTCCATTGGCTAATAATAGTTAGGGAAGGAGGTAGCCCTTCCTAGCCTATGGCTAGTCCTTGGGATTCTAGGTGACAGGATGTTCTGTGAGGCCAGCTGCTGTTTTACCTAATGAGGGGAAGGCCTTGCTAGAAGAGGGAATGGCTCATCAGGGATGGACCTCCTACCCTAGAACCAAGCTGAACCAGAGGCTGGATCTTATCAGGTCCAGCTTTAAACCAGTCAAAGGATCCATCCAATCCTTAATCTCTCAGTGAAAGTCTATTCTCTGTCTCCAATCGAATCCTTCTTTCACCTGTTCTACCAAGCCACAACTGCATCCCCCCACCATATTCTTCTCCTTCCCTCTTCCTTAGAGGAACACAATTGCTATCAGCTGTCCTTTAAATCTCCTGCCCTAAAACAGATTTCACTACCCTTGGACAATTTGCAGCCCTAGATCAAAGCCTCTATCAATCTGCCCTAGTTACTATTAAAATTTGAATAGCAAATAGCAAAGATCAATTTTCACAAACTCTAACTGAAAAAAAAATTAAGTCATCAGTCTCAATCTTTCTGTTTCACTTGATGATTTTATTGCTTGAATTATATCCCTGCTAATACCTGACTTTTAAATTAATTTTATTCAGCTATGAAAAAGTACACATTTCACTTAGTTGTCCATCCTTTAAAATTTTAGCCTTCCTAAATAAGAGATGGTTGTAAAACAAGTGATAGTTGGGGTTTTTTCCCCTTAACCTTAAACTTGTTTAAGTAGCTGGTCTGAAAAATGAATTTAATCATAATATACGAAATATTTGATGAGTTGGAAAGTTAGTGAATAGAAAGTATTTAGTATTTTTTTTTTAAAAATAGTTCTTAGAAACAGATTCAAAATCCCAACTCTAACATTAAGTAATTGTATACCCTTCGTTAAATCTCTTTGTGACTGAGGCTAACTCCCTGAGTCTTACCAATCAACTGACAGGTTGTGGTCTACTTAAGTAGATACTGTTAATAGTAGATGAAAAACCATTGGCAAGACTATACAGATTTTACAGCTATTAAAAGGCAACTTTCCATTTCAGAGAGGAACTTGTGAGTCAAAGAGGCCTGGACATTGGTTTCTTCACAGTGAAATCAGAGTCTAGACTGATATTTTAGAGAAATGTACTGTTTGAACTGGTTTGTACTATATAGCAGCACATATGCTTCTAAATCTATCGCTAGTGTCCAGTGAAGAAAAAATGATGTCTTGGTGAGCTTAGCCTTTCTTTTATGAAAAGTGTCTATTGGGTTAACAGTTATCAAATGGGGAAAAAATAATAAAGACATTTGCAGACTACTAAGAGATGTGGGCAAAACCTTTAACCTAATATTAGAACTGCTATAAGTCCATAGAAAAGAATATCTAAGAAAAATTTTCTTTTTTTTGTCTCTACTTTTTCTCCCTTACACTCTTTTTTTTTTTTTTTTTTTTTTGCGGGGCAATGGGGGTTAAGTGACTTGCCCAGGGTCACACAGCCAATAAGTGTCTAAGGCTGGATTTGAACTCAGGAACTCCTGAATCCAGGGTGGGTGCTTTATCCACTGCGCCACCTAGCCACCCCCTCCCTTACACTCTTCATTGAAGACTCAGTAGATAATTGAAACTCAGTATGAAGAAATCCCAAAGTCCAGACAGATACATATGGATATAGCCCCATAGCATTTTTATATACTGATAATACCTAAATTAATTTCTAAACTAATGCTGATGGTTTCCTACCAAAATAAAAATATATTTAGTGGGCACCTTTTTAAACCCACACTGTTCCTGTGTATCAGGAAAAAGAGGTAAAGATTACAGTTTGAAATCACATAAACACAAACTTTTTCTCTTGTATTTGTAGTCAAGGGCCACGGTCAACAAAAATTAGCTGAATGCTTTATATTTCTATTTTTTTCTTGATCTCAGTTTCTACAATTTTAGCTCTTCTTATTATACTGAACATCTTTAAATATTTTGAATTTTATTTTTTTGGTTTTTGTTTTTTAGTGAGGCAATTGTGATTAAGTGACTTACCCAGGGTCACACAGCTAGTAAGTAGTAAGTGTTAAGTGTCTGAGGCCAGATTTGAACTCGGGTACTCCTGACTCCAGGGCCGGTGCTCTATCCACCGCACCACCTAGCTGCCCCAATATTTTGAATTTTAAATGGAATGTAGCCTTCATTAAAAATAAAATATCAAATTACTCTGTATAAAAAGGACAGCTATAATACTGGTTTGTAAATTCATATTCTTATCAGATTTTATGAAAAACTGATATCAATATTTCTGCTTCTCAGGAGATTAAATGCTTTTACAACATGACTTGCTAAAAGATTTTAAGTGTTTTTAGAGAACCATGATAAGTTCTTACTTATATCACAAAACAAAATAATAGATTTCAATTACCAAAGTCCACATTGATGCTCATTCTATAAACATCCATACTTGTCCACAAAATGTTCAAGGGTCTGGCATGCTGTGGTCCATGGAGTCATGAAGAGTCAAACACAACTGAATAACTGAACAACAGTGAAAAAGAATACTGAGCTCAGAGTCGTAAGACCTGATTTCAAATTCTGCCTTTATCATTTACTTCCTGTCTGACCCCAGACAAGTCACTCTCAGCCTTAATTTCCTCAACTTTAAAATGGGAGAATTGGGCTAAAGAGCCTCTACGTTCTCTTCCAACTCTAGACCTATGATCCTAAATTGAACCATCCTATGCTATTCATTTATTCAATAGTAACAGCTTAAATCATGTAGAAAAGTGTTTTATCTATGTTGGTTCGTTGCCATGCTTCAGTCCTAGTATATATGTGGCTTGAGGAACATTCTTAAACCCTTTAGATATTCCTTCTGTATAAAATGATGGTGTTGGACTAGATGATCTATAAATTTCCTTTCAACTCTTATTCTATGAGCTGCCTAAAAACTCTAAGGAGAGGTTTCATAGGATAGTGAACTCCTCTTCTCTGGAAACTTTTGAGCACAGACTAGATAGCAACTCATCCAGGGCATTGTAGATGGAATTCATCATTGCCATAGAGGTTTGATTTAATTCAGTTTGACAAGAATGTATTTATCAATTAGCATGTCCAGGGCACTGTACTAGGAGCTGGGGCTACAAAGACCAAAAATATATATATATTCCTCTCAAGGAGTCTACATTTTCCAATGGCTCCCTATTGCCTGTGGGATCAAATATAAGCTCTCCTGTTTAGATTTTAAAGCCCTAAACAACTCTGTCCTTACTTCTCTTTCCAGCTTTATTGTGCACTACTTCCCTTACCCCTACTCTGCTGTTGTTCCATCATTTCAGTTGTGTCCAACTCCTTGTGACTCCATTTGAGGTTTTCTTGGCAAAGATACTGAGTGCTTTGCCATTTCCTTCTCTAGGTCATTGTATAGATTAGATCTGAGGCAAACAGAGTCACATGACTTGCCCAGGGTCACACTGCTAGTAGGTGTCAGAGGCTAGATTTGAAGTCATGAAGATGAGTCTTCTTGATTCCAAACCTAGTGCTCTATCCATTGCACCACCTCACTGTCCTTCCCCAACTCTGCCATCCTGCAAAACTGAACTTCTCTCTCACACACAATATCTCATCTTGTGTATTTATGCCTTTGCACTGGCTATCCCCTGAGTTTGGAATTCACTCCCTCCTTATCTCTGCCCCCCTGAATCTCTCTTTCTTTAAATTAGACTCCAATTCTACCTTCTACTGGAAGCCTTTCTTAATTCCCCTTTTGGAATGCCTTCCCTACCAAACTGCGTACATTGTGTCTAACTACTTTGGATTCCTTTTTTTAATATTTACTCTCTTTCCGTGTATTTATTGTCTCACCCAGTGGAATGTAATCTCCTTGTGAGTGGGGATCATTTCACTCATTGATATCTGTATCCCTAGTACCTAGTACTGGGTTTAATGAATACTTGTTGATGGTGTCTAAGATTCCTTCTAACCCTCTAAATCTATGATTATGTGATCCAAAGTTCAAAATAAAAAGAGGTGTTGAGCTATTTCATCCATGGGAATAGTTTTGTCTTTTTCCTTCAAGACTTAGATAATAAATTTAAAACTTATAAAAAATAGAAGTCAATCATCTCATTTTACAAATGAAGAAACTGAAACCCAGAGAGGTTAATAATTTGCCCACCATTACACAGATAGTAAATAGCCACTTGCACACAGATCATAAGTAGCAGAACTAGGATTTAAATGCAGGAACTTTGACTAAATCTATTTCTATTTTCCACTACAGCAAGCTGTCTACTTTAGTATATAATTTACAAGCTTCGAAGAAAGCTTTCCCATTTTTTTCCCTTAAGCACCAAGGTAAAAAATGTTTTAAAAGTAATTTATAATAGTGTAATATGTTTTTCCATTGAAAGTCATATCATACTATCATAAAATGCACCTTATATTCTTTGGAAATTTTCTTTTCCAACTACCATAGCTACAATTTAAGAATAAAAATAGATTTTGTTTAAAAGTGTGTTTATATTTTGTTGAATTTTATTTGTATGCTATACTGCAGTGTAATTGTGTTTCTACATACTTTTGACAATTAAGAATAATAATGATAATAAAATCATATTGGCTATATATTTAGAAGGGATGGCTCTTAATTTGAAATAACAATCTGACTCAAGAAATCACAGTAGTAGACGTTTCAACAAATACCACTGTGTTTGGAAACTACAGCCAGAGACAGCCCTCTCTGCCTTCTGTCTTGCAAGGATTGATTTGGAAGGCCCTGAGGGAGAAAAAAAAAAGCTGTAGTTAGGAGGTAGAGCTTAAGCTATTGTGGAAAGGAAGAAGTTACATTCTTCCTGTTATGACAGGAAATGCAGACAAATGTGCTTCCTGACCATTTGCTCAGCAGGGAATGAAGCATTCTCTGACCTTTACCTTAGGTACATTTTGACTTGGTTGAGCAAGTAAACATGTTTTTTTTTTACTCCCCCCCCAAATATTAATCCACTCTATTTAAATTTTCTTAAATAATTATTTCTATATGCAATTACATATTTGATTAACTGAGTAGTAGGTGTTTTCAATCATAAAGGATGAAAATCAAAAACAAGTTAGTATTTGTAGGATTTTTATAGAGGGAATGTGACTTATAATCTGTTTTTTTTAAATAACTAAGTATGTTAAATGACATTTTTTAGAATGCACAGTGTTCAGAATGAGTGGGAATAAGATTTTGTGAATACTAATAAATTTAATCATTTGTAGGTTATTTCATCCATTAACTAGCACATCTGTAAAATATTCCGCCTCTCAATTCTCTTATGAAGACAACTGTCATACCAAAGATCAGTAAAAACATTAAAAAAAACTCAGACCTGGGTCAATTTCAAAAAGAATTCAGTTTATTCATTGCACAATCTTATTTATTCACCATCCACTCTATGATTAATATGGTAATATGCATAAAATAAAATGTGGTGAGAAAACAAACTTTTCCCACTATAGCTCTAAAGTACAAGTTTTTAAAGCCCCTCATTTTAAATTGTTGATCATGTTCATGGGTTTAAAACATCCTATTTGAAAGTGCTGCTCTTTGGCGTTACTATGACATTCTAGCAAATTGTGGCTCAATATGCTTGAGGCTATGAAGGACAATAGTCCTATTGGTAGCATAACACACTGCTGTCTCATCCTTGTAAATTATGCTGGAGGGTTACAAGCACATGGTAGCAGTCTGCTTAAAGAGTCCCTTAATGCTCTTTAATGAGCCTTTCATTTAATATGGCAGGCCTAGGCATTGCATAAAGGAAGGCTTGTCTGAAATACCAGTCTGTAAGGGTACTACTTCCTTACACCATGTGTAATCATGAAGACTTGAGCTAGCAAGCCTTTTAATGGCCGATTGAATCAAACAAAATAAAAGCAAAGAGGTGCTTGAAAATAGCTGCACCAAAAAACACATTACTTATTATCAGAATATGAGAAGGAAAAAAAATGACATTTAACCCAGAACTTCCTATTTGCCAGTTAGAGATTGCCATGCCAAATATCTGACTTCATCTCTTATCATTTACACATATGTAGTATATTTTAAAGGATGAAGAGTTTGTATCTATTAATCATCCATATTGTTGAATCAGGTTGCGATTCTTAATGTAAGAGTAGATTGTTTCTTAGGGGGAGTAGAAGTACACACACACACACACACACACACACTCTCTCTCTCTCTCTCTTTTCTGGGTCTGTCTTTTCATCTATAAAATGAAGGGACTGGTCTAGATGTATCTTTAATGACCCTTCTATCTCTACAGTTTATAGATTAATGATGGCAGCTGGTGTCAGAATATTTTCCATTGTTTTTTGAGACTAGCCATCTGAGGTTAGGACTGGTTTCTTCTTTGACAACATGCAGTAGATGCTATTTCCAAAAGATTGCTCTCTTACATCTGCATTTATTCAGAGACTAGGAACCTCCCTGATCATCCACATGGATGGCAATAAAGTTCCCCTAAGGTGAATGTGTAAATGAACCAAAGTGGGACTGACTTGAAGTGTCCTCTCTCTACCCTTTAGGAATTGATACAGAACTTATCTTCTGTTTATAGAACTTGGGGTTTTTCGCATTGCCTGTGTTTAATTCACACACTTACCTTATTATTCACTCAGGTTATGAGTAGACTTGTATTTTCTACCAACTAAAATATTTCTTATTTTGTTCGATTTAAACAAACATCCATAAATATAGAACTAATGTCTGCCCACTGGTACATGCATGTGGTTCCCATTGGCTTCTTTGGGAACCTTCTGAGCATCTGAGGGCAACGTCTGCTATTGAGTCCACATAAAATTGGCTTTGGTTTGTGGTTGGAACCTAGAAACCATCTTGCTCCCAATTTTAAATTTTTTTTCTTAGCATAAAAAGCAAGTCTTGCATTCATTGATGAATATTTGCTTTAATTCAACTTCAGCAGTCACCAACATCCCTCAAATATCAGTATCTTTATAAACAATACAGTCCATATTATATGTTTTAGATGTATATATTTCATATATATATACATATATATAAAGGCACTCAGTAAACATTTGTTCAATAAAAAATAAATGAAGAATGTGTTATATTATTATGTTTTCAGCCTACAATACATTTAATAGTGGGAGACAACACTAATAGAAAGATTAGAATTCTGAGAAATATATTCTATTCCTAGCTCTTCTAGTGACTCATTATGTGACCTTGGACAAAGAATTTCACATCTTTATTTCCAGCTCATCATCTGTGAAGTGGGAATGATAAACTGTGCCTATCAATTACTTCAAGGTGATAGTGTCAAGTTTTGTGAGATAACATATTGGGAAGACTTTGAAATTCCTAGAATAAAGTCCCTGTGCAAAGGCATCAACAAAAAGTACTATTATAATTATTATATGCTCCATTTCCAACACTAAAGCCATGCAAAAAGATGGACACATCTCAATTTTTCTTATGTTCCCCATTACAGCTGATTTACAGTAATATTAAAAATTGTGGTTAAAAAAAAATGAACACTTTGCTTTTCCCTCTCATTGGGAGAAAAGCTTCCAAATTATACAACCTCAACATGCTGTGTAAGAAATTTCTATTTATTGCTTCATTCTTGAGTCCAGAGAATGCATAATTAATCAGGCATATTTACTCTAGATAGCTCAAATCTGCCTATTTGCTATTTTAATTTGCTTAATCCACAAGCATATTGCAAGAGGGTTTGTAAATTACCTGGCAACTTTAAAACCCAAGCTCATCAAAGAAATTTCTGAAGTTAGGTAGTTTCATTTTTCTCCTTGATTGTGATTGTTTGCAAATAGAATTTATTTTTTAAAACTCATTCCATATTAGATATATTTCCTTTAGGGTTCTGTGGCCTTAAGATAATTCCTATTCTTTAGAAAAGCCAACTTTTCTAAATTCTAGGACTCATATCAGAGTTTTCCCAGCATTTCCATCACTCCCTATTGCAAATTCCAGGAATGACATGGAATTGTTTTTCCTAAGATTTCTGTTATTTTTTTTTTGTGAGGCAATTGGGGTTAAGTGACTTGCCCAGGTTCACACAGCTAGTAAGTGTTAAGTGTCTGAGGCCGGATTTGAACTCAGGTACTCCTGACTCCAGGGCTGGTGCGCTATCCACTGTGCCACCTAGCTGTCCCGATTTCTGTTATTTTATAAAAGTGCTATAAAGCAGTTCTTTGTTGACCAGAATTAAAACTGATCTAATAGTTCCTCATTCTAATTCGGAAAGATAAAATTTTCAAAAGTAATATATCAAAAACTTTACTTTTTAGCAGATTATCTTCTTGAAAAATTCAAACCTCAAAGAGGATCCGCTTTAACCCTATTTCAAATCCCCATAGAATGATAAAACCTTAGATCTCAGTAAATGATAAAATTTCACCGCCTTCAAGATACTGTAGTTTGAAATTCCAATCACCATCCATAGCTTCTTATCCTTCTGCAACACTTTCTCTGAGTCCACTCCTCTAACCCACACTTGCACTGACAGAGTGGGTACCCAGGGAGTAACTGATACTATACCCAGAAATCTAGAAGTAACCATTGGGTTGACTATCCTCCCAACTCTAGTTTATGAGCCCCTACTAGTGGTGTTCTCTTTATCAATCAGCCAGTAGACTTTGTTCTTTATCTAAAGAGAATTATTCAAATGACATAGCAAGAAAAGTAGGAATCCCCAAATTAGGAATCTAGTTTCCCACAAATACACAAAAGTCCACAGGAAAAAGAATGGGCATGAATTTAAAATATAATAGTAGTGAGGAACACATGAGGAGTACATGTGAACAAGGGTATTCACAATTCCAGAACTTCAGGACTCCAATGTCTTTTCTCATGAAATAAAATTCTCTGGGTTATAATGAGTTATAGCTCTAGTTATAGGTAAGTTGTTCTACTTGCTCAGATGAGCTGGCTCCTCACAGAACTTAGTATCTCTGTGGGCTGGCAGCTCAGCTCGCACTGGGTAATGTTTCATTTTGGTCAATTTGATGCTAGGCTAAGTCTGACAAGTTATTTGTGCTCTGGACTGCTGCGGAACTGATCCTAGCAGATCACCCAGTTGTCATGCAGCTACCAGAATGGACCAGGCAGAATTCTTGACTGCTAGGGTTTTTTAGGTCACAGAGTCTCTGCTGGAGAGGTAAATCCACTGTGTTTGCTAGGCTTATTCTTCATTATCCAGCCAGAGTCTTTCACCACACTGAGCAACTGGCTGGACTAGATGGTACTGTGCTGTCTTCAGCTCGAGTATTACAGTGCTCTTTTCAGCTGTATTTCTGTGTTCTTTTAGCTAGAGCAATAACCCATAACCTCAGATGCACAGAAGCCTCTAAAAGCCTCTGCTCTAAAGTTTAGCACCTCCAAGAAGGAAGTAGAAGTCAGCAAGTTACTCCACCAAAAACTTAAGGTGATCAGGTCTAATGTGTCAATTACATTTCCCAGATTTCGTTTGGTGTTTGATGCAGATGTTCAACTAGATACAAAGGTAACACTACAGCCTGTGCCCTTGAGGCATGTTCATTGGTCTTTGCTAGTATCTTCATATGCCATTGTGCTATCCAAGCCACAGACCTTTTCTAGGATGTCAAATATTTATTTTGTATCTCAACCACTTCCCCATAACATTTAAATATATCTGTCTTTTCACTTCTTAGGACCTTTTTTTTTTTCCACTGAAGTCTCGCCAGGGCACCCTATTACACTTACAATTATTGTACTCTCTCACACACCCTATATTTCAAAGAACCTTCAATCCCTTGATCTGTTCCTATTTTTCCATCCCACTCTGGCTTAATTTACTTCCATAGGCAGCCTTGACCCTATGTTCCTGCCCCTCTTTAATGTTTCACTATCCAATACCCTGGAATTCTTTGCTTTCCTGACATTTCACTATTTCCAACCTATTAATCTTCATTCATGAAGATTGGTTCAATAAAAACAATTCACCCAAGCCTCTTTACATTCACACAAGGCTCCCTCATGCTTACAATATCCTCATTTTCATCTCTTAGAATCCTTATGGGGCTTCAAGTTTTGGCTAAAGCTCCAACTACTCTGTGAAGCATTCCATGACACCCCCAGTCATGTGTGCTTTCTCCATCCTCAAATTACCTTGTGTTTATTCCTCTTTATACTTATACTATCACCTCAGTCAAATGAAATCCTTCCCATTTGACTTTTCTGCTCCTGTTTCTAGGCTGAGAGAATCACAAGGAGTCACAGATAATTCTGATTTCACCATTACATTTATGGAACATAAACTTAGATGAGACTTCACTGCTTCTTTGTAAAATTCACATATTTAATTATTTTTATTAATTTCAATTATTAACTTAATCATTAAAAACAAACATACAAAAAGGACAAAAGGAGGATTATAGGTGTAACTATGAATTTCAGTTATGTGGTTTGTTTTAAAATGTATATTAAATTTTAAAAGGGAGTACCAGAAATTTCCTCTTTTGTGTCCCCTTCTTACCTTCTTTTTGTTTTCTTCAGCACTCATTGTTTCTTGACAATAATTTTGATCTCTTCTTACTGAATTTCTACCTCATTGCCCCATGACACCTGTTCCTGACCTTTTCCTCACACCCCAACTTGATGCAGTTAACATCTACTTTACTGATTCACTAATCTTCTGACTGAGGCTAATTGATGTAAGCTCCCTCAACCCCCTCTTCCATTCTTCAAAGCGTCTCTGTATTATCACCTACTCTTTTCTCCTTTTTGTTCTGGTCACAGAAGAAGAAAATATCACGATTCTTTATTCATTCTGGCCTCCTACAGAACCTGACTCCTGCAGTCATTTAGTGAATTTAATATGATGAAACAATAAAGAATTTTTAAAAAATTATTTGGTATGCAATATGGTACTATAGGAGGCAGAAGGAATAGATTGCAAAGGTAGATTATAAAAATGATATCTGTGTATGTATAATATATATATAACAGACATGTACATTGTATACATATATACATGTATACCTAGACATATATGCATATATCTATGTATCTGTTCATATATGCATACATGTATATGTGTATTGTGTATATACATATGTGCAAATGTGTGTGTATACACACATACATATATGAAGGAAGGAAGGAAAATTGAGAAAGACACCCTGACATAATGTATAAAGAGCTTTCCCTAAAGTAATGAAGACATCTATAGAAGTCCTATTTCTGAAACATATTGGCTGTGTGACCCTGAGAAAATCAATTAATCTCTGACGGACCAGAGTAACTCTCTAAATCTATAAGTTGCAGAAAAGGAGATTACTTATATTGGTAGAGGGAATTTCTTTAACCAGGAGTTCCCTACACCAATGAAATCATAGATCTGGTCCATATTCTTGTCCTATCACAAAAAGTTAAAAGAAATTTAATAGGGATTTGTTGTGAAATACAGATGACATGAAAAGAAAAAAAGATGTTATGAAAATTAAAAGAAATTTCATTTGTATAAATGGAAAGTCCTATGCTTGGGTTCAAAAAAGCAACTTTACAAGGGTAAGGTGGGAGAATAGAACTAGATAATGCTACACACATATAAATATGTATATTGGATATGTGGATATGTATGTATATGTGTGTATGTGTATATATATATATATATATAATTGTGTGTTTATATAATCTCACTAAAGGTTTAGTTGACTGCATGCTGAACAAGAGTCAACAATATAACACTGGAACCAAAACTGCTGAATTCTTAGGCTGTATTAAGAGACAAAGAGTGTCTAGCACATAGAAGGTGTCAATCCCAACCTGGTCAGACTGAATCTGCAGTATGATGTTCAGGCCTGGGCACACTGTTTTGGAGCAGTCCCAGAGAAGGACAAGCAGGATAGTGGGAGTCTTTAAACCATGCCATCTGAAGACTACTTGAAGGAACTAGGGGTATTGACATCAGTAAAGAAGAGCTAGGAGAAATATATCCTCCTCCTCTATATCCTTAAAGTCATAAAGAAGAAGCAGGTTTTTATTAGTTCTGCCTAACTACAGAGGACAGAGCTAGGAGCCATTAGTGGCAGATGCATAGAGAGGTAGATATAAATCCAATGTTAGGAAAAGTTTATAATTTTAATTGTAATAAAATAAAAGTGTAATAGACTGCCTCAGTTGTTAGTGGGTTTCTACTCACTGGAACAGAAGTTCTTAAGCTCTTTGTGTGTCATCAGCCCCTATATGGTAAATAAAGCCTGTTTACCCCTTCTCAGAATATTGTTTTTAAATTCACATGTATATTTCAAAGGAAACCAGTTATCAAAATATCATTTAAGTTCATAGAACTTAAGCTAAGACTCTCTGGTGAGTAGAGAGCTTCAAGTAAAAATTGGCTTTCCACTTGTTGAAGATATTATAGAGAGAATTATTAATAGGATACAGGCAGGACTAAATGGTCTTTTTGTGACTCTATTCTTTGTTTGTTTTGTTTTGTTTGCGGGGCAATGGGGGTTAAGTGATTTTCCCAGGGTCACACAGCTAGTAAGTGTCAAGTGTCCGAGGCCAGATTTGAACTCAGGTACTCCTGAATCCAGGTCTGATGCTTTATCCACTGCACCACCTAGTTGCTCCTTTGTGACTCTATTCGAAAGCAGCTCAATCTCATTCCCTCTCGGTTGCAGATGACTGTCAAACCAGAACATCCAGCCGTCATCTCCTGAATTCTAGTTCCATTTTACCAACTCCCTGCTGGTAACTTACTTCTTCCGAGCTTTGACAAAAGGGTTCCAAGTTCAACATGTACATCATCTTCTCCCCTAGAGCTTTTCTTTCTTCAAACTTCCAGAGTTCTATTAAGGACACAGGCTCTTCTCTCTCCATCATACTAAATCCAACCAATGTCCACATTCTGTCAGTTCTACTGTTTCAATAGCTCTCATACCCATCCCTTCTTGTCCATTCACATGACCACTCACCTCCTCACTAATCTCCTTGTCCTTGTTTCCCTCCCTGCCACTCTATTATTATATCAGTCATACAACTACCAAAATTATCTTCACGAAGACCTTTATGATTTTACCTTCTGATACTTGTCATCTGTTGGTTTCATTCAAACATTTAGCCCCAGATGCCACTTAGCACCCTCTCTGGGTCACATTCCCAAGCAACATGATTCTGAGAACTTTGAAAAGCCCAGATTTGACCACATCTCTCCTCTGCTCAAAAAACTCCAGTAAGATAAAATATAAAGTCCCCACCCAAGCATCTAATGCTCTCCATAATCTGGTTCTAATCCACATTTCCAATCATTTCACAGCATGTACCTCCATGTCCCCCACATTCCAGAATTTAACAGTTAGTACTCCAATCTGTGGATTGTTGACTATTTCATTAATTCAACATTCCATCTTCCTTCTCATTTACACTAGCCTCCCAATGTCTGGAATTGACTTCCTCCTCATTTCTACCTATTAGAATGATTGTCTTGTTTCAAGGGTTAACTGAGATTTCACCTATTCCATGAAGCCTTCTACTCAGATATTAGTGCTTTCTCTTAATTCAAATTCAAATATACTTTGAGTTTCTTATGTATACGGTGCATTCCTGCAGAGTAGAATGCTACCTCCTTGAGAAGAGAGACAGTTTCGTTAGGTCTTTTATTCCCAGAACTGAGAATGGTAACTTGAATGCAGTATACATTAAATATATGTTGAATAGAATAGAATGATCTGAACTTTGTATTTTCCCTGTTGCTTAAAACAGTACTCTTCATACAGGTTATATATAATCCAAGTTGTGGAATTGAACTTAAAAAAAATTTCTAGAGAACCTATTATATAAAACTGAGTGGAGAACAGAGAGGTAGAAAGTCTAAGCTTTCTTTGAGTTCTTAACTTAGAACCTTCTCAAAAAAAAAATACATCTTATATCTCAATTCTCTCTCCTTGGTTCAGCCTGACTTGAAAAGTATATGCACTCACCCTTCTTACTATGTCTGGAACACAGTTGTTGAGAAAATATACAGAAAAGCTCTATCTAGCTAATAAACAAACCAAAAAAAGGCAATTAAAATCATTAGTATCCACTGAAATTATGAGTATGTCTACATTGCCTAAAGGAAACTTTATTTTAAATAAAGTGTTGATTTTAAGCATTGAAGTTTTCAATACTATTTATAAGGAAATATGCCATTTGGCAAATGCCTTTATTCTCTGTAATATTTTATTTGCTTCTTTAAAATTGTGGATGCATTCCAACAATTACCTAAGGAATGTGGCTTATTCTTTCAACCTCAAAAATGCATAAGCCTGATTTATATCCAGTTTTCTTCTTGAAAAGCCAGTTTTAGGGCTTGATATAGGCATAAGCTAAATGCTAAATTTATTACATAGGATGATTTAAATTTCAAAATCCAAATAATACTGTATCACCTTTACATCTGAGGCTTTTAAAATCCAAGCTGTAAAGGAACTTAATGGTGGTCAATATCTGTAGACTAATTTTATTTTCAGTATATATCTAACTTTTTCAAGCTATCAGAAAATTGAAAAATAAATTTTGTTGAATTGTAATGCTCACTTATACATTATTGGATTTACTCCTTGTCACTATGCATGCTTATTGATGTGCACATTGGAAACATTCTTTCCTCTTAACTACCTTAAACAGTTTCCTCCCTCAACTAAAGTTGAAAATACTATTTTTGAAACAGAAATATGGACTTCTCCCCATGGCAAACTGTTGTAAAAGTATGAAAAATGTAATCATTATAGTACATTATCATGTTTAAATGTAAAAGCTCTGAATTGCAATCTTTGTCATTGAGTGGCATATTTTAAAAGAAGAGTAATATCCTAGATCTCTTTAAGAACATTAATGCTTAAAAACAATTTTATCTAGCTATGAACAATGGGGAAAAGCATTATGAAATACATTTGGAGAGATGCTATGAAGAACATGAACATAATACTGAATTAAATTTAGAGCAATTAAGAGCAAAATTTGAAGATTTTCTTAAATGGTTTAATATATTTGTCACTCAATCTGCAGTTTTAATAAAAAAAACTATATGCATTGCATTTTGTGATAAGTGTTATTAAGTATGCATCATCCTGAAGCCTATTTGGTTAAGTTAAATGTATAGAAGTATCGAAAGGTAAAATAAATAGCGGTTTTAAAGTTATTTTAGTACTTAGGTGAACTTTGATGGCCAGAAGCTCTAACGAGCTAAATTTTGAGGTTTCTATTCTACAGAAACCATACAGTATGGAGATAGTCCATCTACAATTTTGTGGTCACCAAGTCTGATTTAAAGTGGTTTTAGATACATTAAAGTATTTTGAGTCAATACAGTTTATATTTTGCATGCGATATGTTCCCTATTTCACTTATTAAAATAATACAGATGTATAGATATAATCAAGTAAATGCCTCTTCTCTTCCTGCGTGGTTGCTTCTTAATGGCTTAAAGATGAAACCAGTTGAAAAGCATTTGTATTTCAAAGAGCAGCAGATAAATAGAACAGTAAAATCTGGCCTCCAATTAACACTACCCCGCTTTGGTTTTGTCTTTCCATCCCAAGCACCTTGCACAAGTCCTTTAAAAAAAATTCTTCAAATCGACAAGCATTTTTTTTTGGTCTTTTTTTTTTTGGCAAGGCAATGAGGGTTAAGTGACTTGCCCAGGGTCACACAGCTACTAAGTGTCAAGTATCTGAGACCAGATTTAAACTCAGGTCCTCCTGAATCCAGGGCTGGTGCTTTATCCACTGCACCACCTCGCCGTCCCCATCAGCAAGCATTTATTAAACTTCTGCTATGTGTCAGGCACTTTAATAAGTGCCAGGGATACAAAAAGAGCAAAAACAACAAATAAAAAGAACAACAACAAAAAAAACCCAGTCCCTGCTATCAAGAAGCTCATGCTCTAATGAGAAAGGCAATATGCAAACAAGAAATATAGAAGTTAAATTAAAGATGATCACAAAGAGAAGACATTAGAAGTAAGCATGAACAGAAAGATTAATTGTATATGATAGAATTTTATCTGAAACTTGCATAGAGGAGTTACTTAACAGGTACTTTTAACTGAAGAAAATTGAATAAATCTATACTCTTAAGACCTTGGTGCCAATGATTTCTATAATAAATCCATTATTTTTCATTCATTCTAAAAAACAAACTACTGCATTTAACTCTTTGAGATTAGTAATAAATAAGAGAAGCTGATTTTTGAAGTAGTTCTGTAATCAGATGTGAAAATATTACAAAATCTATATTTTGTCATAAGCATCTTGGTAAGAGCTACAAATATAGTACCACAGCAAGAATGGGTACCATTTGTATACATTGCAAAGAAAAATACACAGAATAGACACATAAAGACATTTTTTGAACCAAGAGACTAGTTGGTAGGAATTAGTAACACAGAAATGTCAGTTTCTCTGTGGCATGACCAGCAGGGATTCTAAGGTGGAAAGAGGTTACATCTAGTATTAGTTTGCATTAGGAATTCTAACAGATTAAAACACTTTATAAATTACACGTATTTGAATTCTTCTACCGCTGCCCTAAGTCATCAATTCCCATGTAATTGTAGACAAATAGTACTTTGTTAATGTTCCCTTTACTTAAATCAAATCTCTTCCATGCATATTTAATAAATAAAATATAAATCTTTTATTAATGAAAACTATGCTTTTATTTGCCTTAGAGGGGAAAAAAGTGACCTGTCTATAATTTACTTAGAAAATCATGCCAGGGGAAAATCAATATCCGTGATTATTTATAGCACTTGTAATTGATGCTCTTAAGTGTTTTGTATACCAGTGTTCACCAAATTTTTAGGATACTATACATTACCTTCAAGAAATCCTCACGCTTTTCCCTCCCTTTGTTGTATTCATTGCCACACACTGGTAGTCAAATAGGGCTCATCATCTTAATATCTTACAATAGATTTTTTTAATATAAGAACTGGAACTAGGACCCGGCAGCCAAGAATTTTCTTCAGCTTCTGATATCCAGGGAGGTTCAGGTACTGCTACCATTTAAGGACCATGTTTTTCTTCCCCCACCTCTCCCATCCACCATTCTCCAAACTGTTACTCTTCAAAGTCCCATTGTTGTTGGGCTTCCACTCTATAGCTCTATCTACTCACCAGGAAAGATGGCCCCAGACATACCACCTGGCCTAGGGCCCTGCATCATACATACAAGCTGCCTGGCATCAGAAAGACCTCTACCTCTATGCGTCATAGCTCAAGTCCTCTCCAATCCATATTCTTTTTTGCTCTACCTTTCCACTATATCCTTTTGAACTTTCTTCTTTTAAACCCTGCTTCAATCCAAACTTTCTCCCTCACCTTCCCTCCATCTTCTTTTAATTACTGAAACCTGTGGTTTTTTTTTTTTCCAAAGACACCAAATTTCTTATCATTGTCTCTGAGAATGACTGTTCCATTTCTCACACTCCTTGACATACAAGGCCAGCAGAATGCAGACATTCTGTCTGCTTTTATTACTCAGCAACCACCTCTTATCTTTTAAAGTTCACTCCATCCTATCCAGATTTTTGGTACTGTCATCTATAATATCACTCCAGGTTATGCCCACATGCATGCAAGCACACCTTAATTAGTGTCTTGTTGAGATAATTGAGTTTAAAGTCAAGATTTAAAGGTGATAAAATGAAGGCCTAATAGGGGTGATGGGATGGGATAACAGAGGGATCGAGGCATAGAAGACAGAGGAGCTCACAGGGAGGGCAAAGAACAGGTTGAAGATGAGTAAAGCAAGGGTGAAAGTAGAAGATGATGATAAGTTTGTTTTCCCAGAGTGGGTTTTAAGAGTTCTGGATCTCGGGGCAGCTAGGTGGCGCAGTGGATAAAGCACCGGCCCTGGAGTCAGGAGTACCTGAGTTCAAATCCGGCCTCAGACACTTAACACTAGCTGTGTGACCCTGGGCAAGTCACTTAACCCCAATTGCCTCACTAAAAAAAAAAAAAAAAGTCTAAAAAAAAAAGAGTTCTGGATCTCAGAGGAAAAGTAGTTATAGGTGAAGGTAAGGTCTGAAGTCTAACCACTCTAATTGTGACTGGAGTTAAAGTGGAGATAAGGGTTCTGGGTATGAAGAGGTTAATGAACCAGGCTGAGGGGTTAGGAGGCTCAACAACATGAAGAATAAAAGAAACATAGATGGTGGAGGAATTGATATAAAGAGTAAAACTAAGAAGAAACCAAAAGGATGGGAAATTTGAAATAAAACATCAACATGTGAGGTAGTAGTCAGAGAAGGCTTCCTGGAAGTCATGATACTTGACCTAAGCCTTGACAATGGGTGGAATTTGTATAGTCTTAGAGGAAAAGGAAAGGCTTTCCAGATGGGGGAAACAATTATGAAGATAGTGAAGACAAGGCAGAAGAGTTTTGATTTGATATGGCAAATAATATAGAGTCTGGGGAGTTTCATACGGTGAGGAGGATAAGGTGATAAAAACAAAATTTAAATTACTTCCCAATAGCTATATGTTGATAAATTGGAGGAAGGAGAAACTAGGGCTAGGGAGGCCCGTTAGAAAGCTGATTGTTGTTGAAGTCAGAAGCTTTAGTTATCCAAATATAATGGGGATCTGACTGAAGTACTGACAGTACAAATGGAAGGAAATGGGTGAATCTAAGTGACATTTTAAAGGGAAAAATAATGGAATTTGGTGAAACACTGAATAAAGGAGTGAAAGAAAAAAGGGCCAAAGATAACTCCACAGTTTATAACCTGGTTAGGGCAGAAGAATGATGTTCAGGAGAACAGAACTGATTTTTTTTTCTCCATTTTGTCTAAAGATATTTCCTAAGTCCCGATTTTGTGACTACCAGAAGAGAGATCTAGAGCTGAAGGGACCTTAGAAGTGATTTAATATTACTCCATCCCATTCCAAATAAGGAAACTGAGTCTCAGGGATATTAAATAACTTGCCAAAGGTAACATAGGTCATGAGTGTTTGGAGCAGGATTTGTACCCAGATCCTTTGACTCCAGGGTCATGGCTATTTCCATTGTACAATGCACAATTAATCATTTCTGAGGTCAGGCCTCAATTTTATCACAGAATTAAATGAATAAGAAATTAAATTTTAACTTTCAAATAAGCTAACTTGATGCCTACCATTGAGACCTGAAGAATAACAATAGTTTATGCCAGAGTTAGAAAGTAAGTTTTTGGAATGCAAACCTAAAATATGAAACCCCTAGGAGGGAAGACAAGGAAAGGCAAGGGTAGACAAGAGAAGGGAAGGAAAATTAAATGGAATGACATATTTGGGCAAAATATTTGATGCTCTGAAATGAAATTTTGTAAATAGATGCTTCCAAAAGTAGGACATTAGGTTGTGAAACAACAAAAACTGCCTTTCTTGCCTTCATTTATGCATTTATTACAAAGGATGCATTGAGTTACACATATTTCTACAAGTTAGAACCCACACATTTTTATATTCTTTGCTAAAAAACAGTTTTGGATTTGTTTGCTTCCTTTCTGAATGTAGGAATGCTTTAGAAAGTGTGGCAGATACGTAATTGTTTTAAGAAAGAGAAGAATGCTTTAAAAAAACACACATGATTTCTGACAGACTTGTTTTCCTTTTTTCCCAGGTGACATTTACAAAGAGGAAATTTGGGTTAATGAAGAAGGCTTATGAGCTGAGCGTTCTATGTGACTGTGAGATTGCGCTAATCATCTTTAACAGCACCAACAAACTGTTCCAGTATGCCAGCACGGATATGGACAAAGTGTTGCTGAAATACACAGAGTACAATGAGCCACATGAGAGCCGAACAAATTCAGATATTGTTGAGGTAAGAATTAAGGCTTTGTGAGAGTAAAGCTTTGACAGAACTGTAGGACATCTCACCAAATGTTTATATTGCTTCTCAACTGCAGTATTTAATTCTCTTTGCAGAATATAGTCATGTCAAGAGTAGTGGGGGGAAAATTACTTAAAACTTATGCTATTAACGATTGATCGGTTTACCTTTTGTTTCTTACTCAAAGAGTAATACTCTTTTAAGATTGCATCATTTGAACCATTTGTCAAATTTTAACACACATTCAAGATTTGATGTTTGATGAAGAAATAATTATAAATGTTGTAGGAAAATATTTTTATAAAAATTAATTCATATTTAATATATTGCATTAAGAATTAATGTGGTAGATTTTCAACACAAGTGTTTTACTTGTGTGGCATATTCAGGACTTCATAGCCCTTGTCTTGAAGGAACTTATGAATTCTAGTAGGGAAAATGATATATCCATTAATAGCTATGATATCTAAGTTAGCATATGACTAAATTCAGATGGGGAGGTTAAAAAAAAAGACAGTAGCATGAGAGATTGAAAAAGAGAGGGATTCATCAGGGAAAACTTTGTAAAAGAGGTGATGATACCTGGGCTGGCCTTGAAAGTGAGATCCACAAGCCTTGGGAGCAGTGGGAGCACTGAGGGTGCAGTGCGAGATGGGGGAGTCTATTCAAGGCCAGAGGTCAGGAGGGAAGGGTAGCAGATAATGTGTGCAAATGGACATGATTATGGGAGAGAGGGAAGAAATAGGTGAATGCTACAATAAGCATCAAGTCACAACAAGAATAACAAAATTTTATTATAATGTGTTCATAGTTGTTCTGCACACACCATGTTTAAGTGTGGTAGTTTAAAAATAGCTTAATATCATGTAACAACTAATCCCAAGGGTTTACCTTCATATGTAGAAAATACATGGGAACAAAAGTTTTTAAAAAAGTATTTTTCAAATTTCATTTGCTTACTCTTCTTACCCATCTTCTCCTAGGTCTTGATATGTTTCCTGCTTTCCTAGAATATTTTGAAAAATTAATTTATTGAAGTCATTTTGGTCAAAGTAAAAATCACTCCCGCCATATTTAGTCTGGGTTTATACTAAGGAAATAATCGTAGTATTTGTTCAAATAGAATTAATCAGCCCATAGCTCTCCCTCCCACATTCTTCCTCCCTTCAACAGTTAAAGGTGTTTTTTTTTTTAACTTTACTATTAATAATGGTTATTAGTAAAAGTTATTTTGAAGTTTGCAATGAATGTCGAGATTATAAATGTTCTACATTCCAAGACTAAGCAAAAAAAAAGTAACTTTAGGGAGTCAAAAGTGAATTATGAATAGACCTCATGCAGTATGTGCTTAAGAGTTCTTGCAAGTATACATTTACAACACATCATCCAAGTTATCCCTTACAAATATTAAATTAAAAGTTTATACTTAACTGAAAAATATTTTATGTTTTGAGGAAATTATAATATTTACCTGCTATCTCCTAGAAATAGTATCATATTCATATGTGTGTCTGTATATATGTGTGAATATATATATATATTTAGATAGATATAGGTAGATGGTAGATGATAGATAGATATAGATGATAGATACATAGATAGATACATAGATAGATGATAGATAGATGATGGATACATAGATACATAGTTAGATGGACATATAATATAAATACCTTCTTTTGTTGTTATTCTGAACCTGTAATTTCATTGGTTTCTGAGAACTCCCAGTATAGAAACTTATACATGCATATTGGCGACTCTTATACAACTTATGGCCTTAGAAAATTTCGTGGGCTATTGAGAGGCTAAGTGACTCACCCAGTGGCAAGGTGCCAACATGTGACAAGTCTTCTAGATTATGCCACACTGCTTCTGTATGTAAATACATAAATGCACGACTATATGGAAATAATCAGTTTGTGGTGTAGTCCATTCTCATGGTATTCTTTTTTTTGGTTTGTTGTTGTTTTTTTGTTTGTTCTTTTGTGGGGCAATGAGGGTTAAGTGACTTGCCTAGGGTCACACAGATAGTAAGTGTCAAGTATCTGAGGCCGGATTTGAACCCAGGTCCTCCTGAATCCAAGGCTGGTGCTTTATCCACTGCACCACCTAGCTGCCCCCTCATGGTATTCTTAATTTAAGTGTCTATATATACAGGTCAAAAGCATTATGTCAATCAATCAGTCAGTCAGTAAGAATTTATTAAGTACCAACTGTGTTCCAGGCATTGAACTTAGTCTTGGATTACAAAAAAGAGGCAAAAGACAGTCTCTTCCCATTAGGAGCTCATAGTCTAATAGGAGAGACATTAAGCAAACAAATATTTACAAACTGTATACAGGATAATAGAAAATAACAGAAAGAAGGTACTAGAATTGAGAGATTGGGAACGGGTTCCTGTAGAAGATGGGATTTTGGTTGAAACTTGAAGGAAGCCAGGGTATACTATAAAGACAAATTCTTCGATTTTTTCAAGACCATAACTCATTTATATCAAGTAATATTTAATGCTTTGATATTTCATCTTGCTGTGAAGGTAGCATTAAGTTTTCAAAGGCCATATAATTGGAATTTGAACTCTGACATTTCCTACTAAGCTGTAAAGACTTGGTGTATATACCTGGTAATGTTCATCATCTCCTAAATTGAAAGAAAATCATCACTAGAAGTTTGACCAAAAGTAGAAGAAGCTTTTGGCCACAGCGATTCATGAAAACAATCTAAGACATCAAGGTCTATTTTAACGGGGCAGCTAGATGGCACAATGGATAGTCAGGAGGACCTGAATTCAAATTTTATCCTAGACACTTATTAGCTTATATGACCCTAAGCAAGTCACTTATCACCAATTGCCTTAAAAATCTTGGACCATCTCAAGTTGTCCTGATATATAGCTTGCCACTGAACCCAGATGGCTCCAGAAGAGAGAGTGAGTTTGGCGACCTTGCATAGCTCCCCCTCACTTAAATCTGTGTTGTTTGAAAATATATGGTGGTGCCTATCTTTATTCTAGGTTTTAGGGAACTTAGCTGGGGTTTCTAATATATTGCTACTTATAAATTAGAGGCTATAGCACCAGTTTTTGGCATTAAATATTTATTAATGCATATTAAATGTTAGTAAAAAGAGAGAGCACATTGCTCAGAATTAGAATTCAGAAGCCCTACATACCTAGATAGAAAAGAGAGAGAGGGGCAGCTCGGTGGCACAATGGATAAAGCACCAGTCCTGGATTCAGGAGGACCTGAGTTCAAATCCAGCCTCAGACACTTGACACTTACTAACTGTGTGACCCTGGGCAAATCACTTAACCCTCATTGCCCCACAAAAAAAGAAAAAAGAAAAAAAAAGAGAGAGAGTGGGGGCCACGTGGCTGTCTCCTCCAGCATCCCAGGCCCAGCATAAAATTCCAGGATGGGAAAAGGTACATCAAGAAGCGCAGGAGAGAGAAGAGAGGAGAGCAACCCCCCTTGTCCCAAGGATTTTTTTATCCTCTCTCAGGTAGAGGTGGGTCACTGCACATTGATACAAGCTAATTGGCCAGTCCATTGATTGACAGGACTTGGGGGGGTCACCTAGGTGAATTAACTTCCTTTAGGTAGTCAAGAAGGTCAATCTGCATTTCTTTTGCAATTCTACTGACTCTGGACTGGCCTCCAGTTGGGGGCCCTCTGGGTCCCCCAGGACCCCACTATTTTCTCACAAATACAATTCAGTGGAATAGTCGTATCATCTTCTAATGTCATGGTCCTCTTTGAGAAAGAAGGGCAAACAAGAACAAGTGCGGTAATAGGCCCAAGCACATGAAATGACAGATAATGACAGATCCTACAGTATTAAAGACTTAAGTATAAAAATATTAAGAAAAATTCAACAACAAAACTTCAGGATAATATAGTAAGTTTTTTAGGTCCTTGAAAATTTTTTATGATAGGGTTTAATTTTTGTTGGTTAGCCATGTCAGATTCTTCATAATCCCTTTTAGGGTTTTCTAGGCAAAGATACTAAAATGGTTTGCCATTTCCTTCTCTAGATCATTTTACAGATGAGGAAAACTAGCCAAACAGGGTCAAGTGACTTGTCTAGGGTCACACAGCTAGGAAGTGTCTGAGGCCAAATTTAAACTCAGGTCCTCCTGACTCTATGCCTCAGGACTATTCGCTGAGCCACCTAGCTGCTTAACACCTAGCTGTTTACCTTTTACCATTCCTTAAAGATTAAGTTAAATATAGGAAAATTATTTTGATTCAAGTATAGGGAGGTACTTCAGCTTTATGTGTGTTTTGTGGTTGATTTTTAAGAGTTTAACACATAAGTGAGGTCACGGTTAATGGAGTATACAAATCCTCCTAGACAGCTTAGAAGCACTTAGAGACTGCTTAGTTTCCATTTCCTCTTACAAATAGAGATTGGGAGAGCTTTAGGATACTACAGAGGCAGTCATAGTTTCTTCAGTCTAACTTTACCAGATTAAGCACTTTGAACCCAGAGAAGGTACAATCTGAAGTTTCTAGATCTTACTTTCAGAATGACAATGGATTGTACATTGTGAGATATTTATCTGAAAATGTGCCAGTACCTTTTATGATTTGTCAAAACAAAATCTATCAATAACATTTTTTCAGTTATGATAAGTTAAATGCACTGAGCCTTCTTAGTCCAACTAATTCCCAGCTTCCCTGACTTCATTCAAGCCTCAACTAGAATCCTTCCTACAGAAAGTCTTTTCCAGTCCTCCTTAATGCTATTGTCTTTCCTATAAGAGTATTTGCAATTTATCCTATATGTGTTTTCTTTGTATATAGTTGTTTCCTTGTTATCTCAGCCATTAGATCATAAGCTCCTTGAAGGCAGGGTGTTTCATTTTTCTGTTTGTTTTTTTAAAAATACATTGTTGGGGGCAGCTAGGTGGCGCAGTGGATAAAGCACCAGGCCTGGATTCAGGAGGACCTGAGTTCAAATACTGCCTCAGACACTTGACATTTACTAGCTGTGTGACCCTGGGCAAGTCACTTAACCCTCATTGCCTCACAAAAAACAAAAACAAAATACATTGTTATTTGGTTGTTCAGTCCTGTCCAACTCTTTATGACCCAGTAGACCATAGCATACTAAGCCCTCAACCTGAAAGGTCCTCCTGAAAAATTCATGCATTTTAATATTGCCCGTGGGGTTTTCTTGGCAATGTTACTACAGTGGTTTGCCATGTCCCTCTCCGGTGGATCACCTTGTATCGGAACTCTCCACTATGACCTGTCCATCTTGGGTAACCCTGCATGGTCCCTCCACCACAACAAGGCAGTGATCCAGCATGGCTTTGGAACAAAGCAAGCACTTGAAAAATTCTTTGTTGACTTGATTATACTCTAACTTGCCATAGGTTTGCTTTGACCAGTCTTTAAAACTAGCTAGAGAGGAAGGCATGGATATCATTCAGGAGAGAAGAAAGGCTGGAGGTGGGAGAATAAGTCACATTGACAGCATTTCTGTACTTTAATAGGAATTGACTGTGATATATAGAAGACCTGGAGATTCTGGCTTGTGGGGAAGAAGGGCCCTGAGAAATCAGTTGTTATATAGATTTAACAAAACCTTGAAATTTCAGTAATCTTGCTGCTACTAGGTAAAGTTTTAAATCTTGTTTATCTGCAATAAAAGGATTATAACTGAATGGAGTTAAACAGCAGGAGAGTTCTAGCATGAAGGGTCATTTGTTATGCCTCTTCCCATTTGGACTATTACCCCTACTCCCAACCCCCCCCCAAATTAGTTTATTCACAAGGAAAAGAGAAAAACCACATGGTTTCCAACATTCAGACTGAAATACAAGATTCCTGGGCCATGCTACAGACAGTGTTGCAGGGTCAGAGGAAATTGTGCAGTGCGTGGGTGTTGAAAAAGATTCTTCTCTTAACAAAAAAGCTCTGCGTAATTATCATGTCTTTGCTTGATAATTAGCACTACTGTTACAATGGCACAAAGACTCACAAAAGCTTAACGAGAAGACTGCAATCGTTTTGGGTTTTTTTCCCCCCATTCTGAATGCAGTTTGAATATATGTTTAGATACAATATATAAATGTGTCGGATTTGGTAAATGTGCTAAATTTTTAATCCATTGGTTTAAAAAAACAAAAACAGTTGTTGTATTTAAAGCATTTCCTTTGAAGGAAGTACATTTCGTTTAACTTTACTGACATTTAGAGAGAATATTTACCTTTGTGTATAAAGCTATTAAAATGCTATAAGAAGTCTGAAGATATTAATGGGACATGTCTTTCCTCTCGCAATTGTGCCCAACAGTCCAAATTCACTTAACCACCCTCCTCCCCTCCCCCCCACCTTATATACAGAAAATGGTTTCCTTTGCACAGAATACCTTTCTGATCATGCTTCCTCTGTATTCTGTAGGGTATGCTTGCTGCTCATTCGGTTCAGTACATATTATTGAATACCAACTGTGTACATAGCTGTATACTACATACTGCAAGGGAAACAAAAGAAGCAGATGTAGAGAAATTTATAGCCCAGTTGTGGAGAAAAAACACAACCAACATTAGACAAAGTATACAATACCTGAATGATACAGCTATAGGAATGAATGCTAAAAAAATTCAACTAAATTCAACAAATATCTATTAATTGCTTTCTGTATGTCAATTACTATGCCAGGGGTGGAGATAAAAAGACAACAATTAAATAGCCTCTATCTTCAGAGAGATCACATTCTATGCTAGACAAATTCTAAGGTCCTTTGAACCTTTCTCTTGTGTTCCTATGATTCTATCTATGACTAGGGAAAGAGTCCTTTTTATGATTCAGAAGTCATCAATGCCTATGTATTTTTATAAACTCACTCCAGTAGGCTCAGTAGGCAGCTAGATGGCACAGTGAATAGAGAGCTGGATCTGGAGTCAGTAAGATCTGAGTTCAAATCCAGCCTTAAATCTTAATTAGCCATGTGATTCTGGGCAAGTCACCAGACTTTGTTGGCCTCAGTTTCCTCATCTGTAAAATGGAAATACAACTAACACCTACGTCAGGGATGTAATAGGAAGTACTAAGTTTTGTTAGCTACTGTTATTATTAATTATAAATAATGGATTGAGGGGCAGCTAGGTGGCGCAGTGGATAAAGCACTGACCCTGGATTCAGGAGTACCTGAGTTCAAATCCGGCCTGACACTTGACACTTACTAGCTGTGTGACCCTGGGCAAGTCACTTAACCCCCATTGCCCCGCCAAAATAAATAAATAGATAGATAGATAGATAGATAGATAGATAGATAGATAGATAGTTAAATAAATAATGGATTGGGCCAACAAAGCAAAAGCTTCAAACTGGTTGACAGCTTTTCTGCTCCTTAGGAGACTGTATACTTGGATGGATGGATGGATGGATGGATGGATGGATGGATGGATGGATGGATGGATGGATGGATGGATGGATGGATGAATGGATAGGGATAGATAAATGATGGATGGATAGATAGACAAACAGATAGATAGATAGATAGATAGATAGATAGATAGAGAGAGAGAGAGACAGAGAGACAGAGAGACAGACAGATAGATAACAGAAGATAGCAGAATTAGGTAATGGCTTTCTAAGGAAAAGGAACCCCTACCTCACTCATCCTTCACACAACTATCAGCATGAGCTTCAAAATTCTCATCTCTAACCATATAGCACAGTGGTGCAGTGAATAGCACACTGGGCCTGGAGTCAGGAAGATTCATTTTCCTGAGTTCAAATCTGAGCTTAAATAAGTACTGGCTGTATGACCCATGGCAAGTCACTTTACCCTCTTTGCCTCAGTTTCCTCATCTGTACAATGATCTAGAGAAAGAAATGGTGAACCACTTCAGTATCTTTGCCAAGAAAACACCAAATGGTATCACAAAGACTTGGATATGTCTAAACAACAACAGTAAAAAACTATGCCACTCCCTTGCTCACAAACCTTCAGTGGTTCTGTGGAACAGAACCCTCATTAAAAAAACCCTCATTAGCCTTGCCTTGAAAATCTGCTAAAATCTATTTCCATCATCTCTTTCAGGCCTGATTTCATTTGTGTAGCCTTCCTGTTGTCCAAGAGCACTCAATGATCCCCAGTCTCAGCCTGACTTTCCTCACCATTTCATAAAGGTTATCATCCCCCATCTTTGAAATGATTTCTCTCCCCACTTCTCTGCTCACCAAATTCCTTCCCTCCATCAAGGCCCAACTCAAGTGCCACAAGTTTTATGAAGTCTTCTGTGATCTACAAAGCTAAAAGCAATCTCCTATCCAAAGTTGATTTAGAGATCTGTTTCTTTACTTTTGCTCTTATTTCCTACCTGTGTCCTAAAAATCTTAGTGCAGCTTTAAACTTTAGTACCTTAAAGTTGCACTAAGACTTTTGGGACACCCTGTATAAACTTTTATTTGTGTGCATAATGTATTGTTTCTATTATAGTGTATACTTATCAAGAATAGGGCTCATGATGCCATTTTTCTTCTTTGTGTCCCTGGCCTTATACATATTATAGGATCAGATTTGGAATTAAAAGAGACCCAAAAAAAGAAGAACTAAAAGAGACTGCAGAGATCATCTAATCCAACTCCCTAATTTTACCAATAATAGAATTAACCCCCAAAGTCAAACAGGTATCAAATGGCAGAGCCAACATTTGAACCCAGGTCCTCTGATTTCAAAGCCAGAGAGCCCTTTCCACTACTGACACTTCTTGTCAGTAGCCTAGAGATAGGGAATATATCTGACATTTCAACAACATTGCAAACCCCTGCATGATGGAACTCCTTCTGCCAATGTACCTTCTAGCTCGTCTTTGATATGTATTTGGAGCTCTAGGAAGTTAAGGGACTTACCCAGAGTTCCTTAGTCAGTATATGTCCAAGGCACAATTTGAACCTTTGTCTTCCTAGCTTCAAAGATCTCTATCCAGGTACCATCCTATCTTTATTAAAATAGCCTGAATTGTTGTCACATGGGTAACAATTAATTCTAGTATCCAGGATTCTCAATTTAACCAATAAACATTTGTCAAGTGTTTACTATGTACCAGATACTAGGCCAACTTCCAGGGATACAGAGAAGGGCAAAAAATTTGGTTCCTGCCTTCAAGAAGCTTACAATCTGATGGAGATAACATGCAAATGATAATGTGCGTTCAAAATACATACTGAATAAGAGAGAATCAAAGGAGTACCCTAGGCATGGCTCTACTTCAAGGAGTGAAGCCTTGAAGGAGAGCAGGGAAGACTAGAGGCAAGAGTGAGACCAGTGCAGATATGTGGGGCAGGTAATTAAAAGGCATTGAGTTGGGAGTAACGTCCTGTCCTGGGAACATCAATAAGGTCAGTGTCACTGGATCACAGAGGACTTAGAGACAAATAAAGTGTAAGAAAACTGGAAAGGTGGAAAGGGACCAGGTTGTAAAGGTATTTAAATGCCAAAGGTAAGACTTGATATCACCTGATTCTGGAGGTAATAGGGAATCACTGGAGTTACTTGAGTAGGGGGATGACATGATCAGACCTTTGCACCTGAGTAGAGGATAATGGATTCCAGTTGGGAGAGGCTTGAGGAATGGAAAGGGGTCATGGGCCCTTGTACTGTGATGGTGGTTGTGAATGGGGAGGAAGGGACACATACAAATGTCATCAAGTTAGAAATAACTATTTGACATCAGCTTTGCTGTGCTGTTAGTGCAAGTGAGGAATCAAGGATGACATCAAGATTTGAGAGCCTGGGTACCTAGGAAAGTGGTGGTGTCCTTGAAAATAATAGAAAACTTGGGAAAAGAGGAGGGTTGTGAGGATGAGTTCTGCTTTGGACATGATGAGTTTCAGATGCCTTCAGTATATCCATTTTGAGACATCCTAAAGACATTTGGTGATACAAGACTAGACTTCAGAAAAAAAGTTTATGGTTGGTTATATAGGTCTGAGAATCAATCACATTGTTGTTCAGTCGTGAACAACATTTGACTCTGTGACTCCATTTGGGGTTTTCTTCACAAAGATACTGGAGTGCTTTGCTATTTCCTTTTCCAGCTCATTTTACAGAAGAGGAAAGTGAGTCAAATAGGGTTAAGTGATTTGCCCAGGATCACACAGCTAGTGTCTAAGGCCACATTTGAACTCGGGAAGCAGAGTCTTCCTAACTCCAAACCTGTTGCTCTTATCCACCATGTCATCTATCTGACTCTGCAATGATGGGCAAGTCACTTAATTCCCCCATGCCTATTTCTTCATCTGTAACAAAAGAAGAATATCTATAGTACCTTATCTCATATGGCTGCTTGGAGGACCAAAGGAGATGATGTATATAAAAAGCTTTAGTATTAATACCTGTCATTATTAGGCGCTGCTTTTTATATAGTTCAAATTGGCTGACTGTAACTTTTACCTTTCAGACCTAATTAGTCTCTCTAGCCAAACAAAATAAGTATACCCTTTTTCACAGTGAAAATCTCTTAGATATCTGAAGATAATAATAACAATGATAATAATAATAATCAACATCAACAATCAGCACTTATCAAGTACATTAAAGTTTGCAAAGTTTTTTTAACCTATGCTATTATAATTTATTACATAATGTTATTATATAGTTAATATAATATTACATGTTGGTATGCAATTTAAACTTGTATAACATATTGATATAGTTGCATAATGCATAATATTATATAACGCAATTATAATCTCCATTTTAACAAATGAAAAAACTGAGGCAAAAAGCAACTCAGTGCCTTGCCCAAGCTCACACAGGTAATGTGTCTGAAGCAGGACTGAAGCTATGGTCTTCCTGATTCCAAGCACTGCGATCTATGTCACCTAGAAGACTCACAAAGAATTTTAAGACTTCAGTTTGAAATCAGATGCTCTTAAAAGTTAAAACACATTTTCCCCATCAAATTAGTAACCCCACAATCAGTCTTTAAACCTTATTTCTGTTTATAAAGAAATTATCCATTATTAAGGATATGCTAGTTGTGAAAATCACATGAGGTGTATGCAAAATATGATATTATGACTTGTAAGAAAAAGATGATTGGGGCAGCTAGGTGGGACAGTGGATAGAGCACCAGCCCTGGATTCGGGAGGACCTGAGTTCAAATCCAGCCTCAGACACTTAACACTTACTAGCTGTGTGACACTGGGCAAGTCACTTAACCCCAACTGCCTCACCAAAAAAAAATAAAAAAAGAAAAAAGAAAAAGATGATTGTTTTCAATACTATTTTGTATTTACTTAAAGCATCATGGAGTCTTTTTTTAGTTTAGAAACATAAAGTTATGTTTTCAATTTAAGAAAATCTTTAGATTCTTGAACAAATCAATTTGTTTTCTTTTGAAAAATATTTTTTGAGATTACTATTCTTCATGTTTGGACCACATGCATGCTTTTATTGGTATAGGGAATTCTTCATGAGGAAACTTTTTACCAATGCAAATTGACACCCCCTCTACAATTTATGGAATTAGCACATTTCTTGGAACACTGAAAGTTTAAGTGATATACCTAGGATAACACAGACCCGACAGTTCATAGATGGAATTTGAACCCAGTTTTTCCTGACCCTGAAGCCACTTCTTTATCCACTGTGCCATATTCCTTTCAGTGGTATCCATACAGATTAAAACAACTTCTTATTCCATAATTTTAAAAAAAAAATGTCAATACTTCAACAAAGTGCTCTCTACTCTTCAATCCGATTGTTTTCATCAATTTTTAAAATAATGCTTACTGAATCGGTATGTTCCATTCTAAAGCAAAAGTTCATAGCACCTCTACATTGCAGATAATAGATACCCACAAAAAAAGAACGTTTTAAAAGGGAGCTTTGTCAAGTAGATTGATTCTTTTGTCTCCCTACATTCATTTTTGTTCACAATTATAACACGTGTATTTAGGAAATCTTTATGTAGCACCATTGAAACATATTTGTACTACAAAGTACAAACTAAAATTGGATAAACTATGTATATACACATGGACATGTGGGTATACATGTGTGTGTATATGTACTTATTAATGCAGACAAATATATCTTTAAATATACAAGTTGTCCCAAGTCCTCAATAGTACAGTTTTAAGTTATTAAAGCTTATATATATGTATACATATATGTATATACACACTTATATACATGCATACACATATGTATGTGCATATCTACATATAGGCATGTAAATAGACATATATGTATATTAAATAAATGGCGATTTAAAATAGTAATAGATTTCTGAATTCGGTATGTAACAATGAGTCTATGTGTGCATCAGTTATGCAGTATATAAATATAGAACATATCTCTGGGCATGGTGACACACACCTATAATCGCTGCTATTAGAGAAGCTGAGACTGAAGAATTCCTTGCACTTAGGAATTCTGAGCTGCAGTAGGACTAAAGTAGGTTGGGTGTATGCACTGAGTCTCTCCACTAATATGGTAAACACCTGGGAGTCACACACACACACACACACTATATATATATATATGTATGTATGTATGTATGTATATGTATATATATGTATATATGTATATGCATATGTATGTGCATATGTATGTACATATACACAAAGCTGAATATATGCTACATAGAGTATATACACATAACTATGTATATGTGGGCATTTATACATACATATATACATATACATGAAACCCAGAAGCTCTGACCTGCTACATTTCTGACCCACAATGGCTTACCTGGCTTTGGGCAACCTGCCCTGCCCTGCCTCCCCTAGTCCTAGATAGTCAACATACTGGTGGTGACTTAATGCATACACCCAATCAGATTGAGCTCTATTGCAGCTCAGAACTCCCTAGCTCAAGCATCCCCAACAGTGGAGATTATAGGCATGTACCTTTCATGCCGGATGATAAATTCTATGTTTGCATAACTCAAACCTAATGCCTACATAGACTAATTGTTAGATACCAAATTCAGAAATATGTTCCTATTTTTGACAAATTTCAATTGCTTAACTTGTACATATTTAATAAATATATGATATTCAATCTCATTTTAAAAAATAATCATTACTGAACCACCAGAACATTAGGTCTATTAAAACACTGAAATTGAAAACTGAGAACAAATTCACTAGCTCACTTCCTGTGTAGTTAAGTTGAATTTGCTAAAAGGAAATATTTACCTTCCCATAAACTCTCTTTAAAATATGAGTTTTTGTTCACAAAGACCATGGTGTATTCATATGAATAAAAAGCTCGACAAAGTTTCATGTTACTTCACCATTCTGAGACTCAATTTCCTCAACTCTAAAATGATTGAGTTGGAATCTATGATCCTCAGAATTTTTTCCAGCTCAAATAATCTGTCTTGACTCTATATTCATTCATAAGAAAGTTAAATTCCTTATAATTATAATTCTTACTGTCTGCTTCTAATGGATTATTGGAATTAATCAATACGTAAGTATAGTAATGATGGCAGAGACAAACACAACGGAGTTTTAATGTAATGTAATAATCTTCTATACAACTTTGTTTTACATGATATAACTCAATGATATGGAAGGTACTTTGGAGGTTGTCTAGCCTATCCTTTATATTACAGATTATGAAACTGATTCCAGGATAATGAAGTGACTTATCTTGCCCATGGTCACATATGTTGTAAATGTTGGGAGGGAGAATTTGAACTCTGCTCTTCTGACTTCAGAGGCAGTGATCTTTTCTCTCAATTTTTATTACCATTGTTATTGTGCCAAGTCCTTTAATGAACCAATTATAAACAACAGTTCTCAGAACTAGAATCATCTAGACTTTACTTAGAACATTTATTTTTTCAGCCCAATGCTTTTATAATTTGATTCATTGAACATATATGAAGCACCTATTACATAGAAGACATTGTGTTAAGCATCAGGGATACCAAGAGTAATCAGTCTTGCCCTCAAGGAGATTAGATTTTACTGTGGGGACACAAGAGGTACTTAGATAAGTAAATACTATCAATACCCAAAGTAATTTCAGAAAGGAAAGAACAGTCAAATGAAGGGATCTGAGTTGTGAAGGAAAGTAGAGATGCTAAGAGGTGGGGACTCGAATGGTATGTGTTACAGTTATACCTTTCTGAAGGCAGAGACCCAGAAGTTAGGCTGTCATATACAGGAAACCACTAACAGGGCTTGGAATTCAATTTGGTACCATTTAACCAACATTTATTAAGTATCAGCTGTGTACAGGGCAGTATGCTAGGCACCAGGGATACAGAGACAAAATGAAATAATCCCGGTACTCGGGGAGTTTGCTTTCTATTAAGGGAAAACAGCATGTACACTTAAAAGTGAACACAAAAAATACAAAGCAATGTCAGTGGAGAGAGCACAAGTCAAATATGAAGGACAGTTTGTTAGCAATAGAACAGGGGAACCCAAGGGCACAATATAAGTTTGGGGAAGAGTGGGATCATGGTACGGAGGGATGGGGCTGACATGAATAGATTTGTGGGAGGAGGGAGTGGTGAATGGAAAGTGCAAGAATTCGGTTCAATTTAATGAACATTTATTAAACAACTCCTACATGCCAAGCATTAAACACCGGGGATACAAAATGAAAAGAGGCCTTGCTTTTAAGGAGAATATGAAATAACTCTAGAAATGTAGGTAAGAGCTATATTATGACAGTATTTAAGAGCCCGTGGAAGGAGTTTGTATTTTATCCTAGAGACAATAGAGAGCCGTTGACGATGTTGGTGCAGAAGAGTTTTTCTTCTTGGAATTATTACTGAATTCCAGGGAAAGGATACAATATTTTCATAAAAATAAATCTATATTTTCTATAGGAATTTTTAAAAAAGAGGGCTCTGCATGTATTTGTGTTGAAAGTGTATATACGGGGGTGGCTAGGTGGTGCAGTAGATAAAGCACCGGCCCTGGATTCAGGAGTACCTGAGTTCATATCCGACCTCAGACACTTGATACTTACTATCTGTGTGAGCCTGGGCAAGTCACTTAACTCCAATTGCCTCACCAAAAAAAAAAAAAAAAAAAAGTGTATATACGAATAGGACTACTTAGCACTCAGTGAAACTCATGTATTCTATATCTACTCCCTAGGGGCCATTCCCAGATAGCTCTGGTCTATGCTTACCTCATTCTCCTTGGGCTCAGATAATGTCATGGAAAATTCTGATAGCTATAGTAATTTCCACTGAAAAAGACCTTGATCACTTAAAAAAAAAAAAAGGTTAAGTATTAGACAATGAATGTTTTCAGATGACAAAGACATATAACAAGCTACATGGATAGATCATTTTTAGAGAAACAAATTCTATAATCCCATTTTACTGATTCGTTGCCCATTATCCTGCCAAGCCATCAATGCATGTAGTATATCCTTTGCCATGCTTAGCTTAAGTTTAGTCACCTGGTTGAAGTTCTGAATGAGGAAAAAAAAATCCCCTGTCAATTATTTGTAAAGGTCGCAGAGTTAATGACTAGCTGGGAGGTTAATTAGATTCTGAAAGCCTCTTCATAGCAATTAATCTCTTATCTTTATGTTTTTAGTAAATAAGCTCTCTTACTGTTTAGATATACCATTTAAGGTAAGAAACACTGTAAATAGGAAATAGTAGTTTCCTACTTAATTTGGGTCCCCCCCAACCTAATCTCAAAAATCATTGTATAAGAATTATGGTTTAAGAATTCATACTGAACTTTTTTATATTGTAATGAATGGAAAATCCTATACTGCAATTTCTGTATTTTTATGCACTTTCCAGATTTTCTTAGAGTCTCTCAGTTCAAGAAACATTCATTTAAACACCTACTGTGTGCAAAGGATGGTATTTTATTCTTTGGATTCATTCTTTAAATTTAAAAAATCGGCATATTAAATTACAAAGGAAGAAAACAAGCTTTTACTAAGTGTCTCCTATGTGTCAAGCTTCCTACAAATATCATATTTGATCCTCACAACAACCCTGGGAGGTAGATGCTATTATTATTCCCATTTTATACTTGAACAGGGAGTGAAAGGACTTTCCCAGGGTCACAAAGCTGGTAAGTGCCTGAGGCTATACTTGAACACTGGTCTTCTACTGCAAAACCTAGCTTCCTCTGTTTAGTAACTAATCTAGAAATATGTCAGTTTTTCTGTCTTTTGTGTAATTCTAGATAACTATAATCTTTTCAGGTTTGTATTGCCCACTCCCTTTTCTGAAAACAAATCCTACACTTGAGTTCTACAGGTTACATCAGCTATGAAAATAAGCTGCCTATCAGATGTTTGTGTGCAAGGAATCCTCCAATATATACAGTGACTGGATATCAAATGCAGAAATTCAGGAGAGAGACAGAATCCAGGTTTTCATCATTGGAGTTGTTGGAATTAAGGGCTGAGAAGAAAAGTAGCTACAGCCTCAGGGGAGATGACCATCACCAGAGAAGCATTTGACAACTGCTCATTTAAAAGTTAGATCAATTACAAAAAATGCCCTAAAAGAGTATAAACGTGAGGCTGAAATTTATCAAATAAATATGAAAAGAAAGCGCTTAAGAGAGAGAAAGAGTAAAAAGGAGCAAGGAAAGAATTTTGTACTTGTCAGTGAAGTTAAAATCTGCAACAATCCTGCCTGATATGTACACATACACACATATACACAAATAGTGAACATTTTGCCAGTAAAGGGAAGGAATTTTATCTTCACACAGGTTTTCTGTTTGGAATCTCTTTCTTGCACATTTTGAGTTTACCCCAAATTAGTTTCATATGAAGAAAAGAAAGTTTAATCATGAGCTGATTTTCTTGAGTGATGGAGACATTGTTATTGAGAATTCAGATTCTTCAGCATTAAAGCATTTGGTTTTCATCAAGTGACTCATAAAGTATGACCTGGAAAGCAATGTGGTGTATGATAGCAGATTGAGAGGAATCAGAAGCCTAAGCTTCTGCTCTCAGTTCTGCAGGTTACTAGCTGTGTGATGCTGGGTGAGTCACTTAACCCTCATCTTTGTTCCTTCGTTTATAAAATTGGGATAATAATTCCTGGGAAATAAAGATGTTTTGGAAACTCTAAAGTACTGTTAAGATATAAGATGCTTTTATTTTTATTTATTTATTTATTTATTTTGGTTTTGGGGGGTTTTTGTATGTTTTTTTTTTGAGAGGCACTGAGGATTAAGTGACTTGTCCAAGGTCACACAGCTAGTAAATGTTAAGTGTCTGAGGCCAGATTTGAACTCAGGTACTCCTGACTCCAGGGCCGGTGCTTTATGCACTGTTCCACCTAGCTGCCCCCAGATGCTTTTATTTTTAATGCCAGGGGAGAAGTTTAACTACTAAACTTCTGCTATAGGAAAGAATGGTTGTACTGAATACCCAACATTTGAAAACATAAACTTTTTTGGTTTTGTGGGGCAGTAAGCGTTAAGTGACTTGTCCAGGGTCACACAGCTACTAAGTGTCAAGTGTCTGAGGTCAGATGAACTCCGATGCTGCTGAATCCAGGGCCATGGCTTTATCCACTGTGCCACCTAGCTGCCCCTGAAAACATTAACTTATAAAAAGTATTTCCCATACTAAGTCCTCCCTTTACTGTCATATTAAGCAAAAGTGAGGCAATGAGCAAAAACAACAAAAACAAAGCAATATACATTGTCAAGGTAGATAGATGACTAGGTAGATAGATGGATGGATGGATGGAAAGATAGATGATAGACATAGATAGATAGATAGACAGACAGACAAATGATAGATGTGATGATATTATACCTTTCAAGGTTTTGTTTTTTCCTTTTTTATGTATGAGTCCTTTTTGTCTTGTAATTCCCACGGAAATTCCATGAGACTTTGCTTCTTTAAAATATGAAAGAATCATCATTGTCTTTAAGTTTGATAGAAGGTTCTCTTGCTGAAAACTGAAACCTGAAACCTGCATCCTGGTTATACTTCACAGCTGAATGATTTTTTTTCTCCAAAACATGATCTATCTGGCTGTAAGGCTGGAAAAATTTTACATGTCTGTGTAACATTCTTATAACCTAATAGCTCTACGGGTTTTCTCCCAATCTAGTCATTGGAGAATGTTCTTTGTTTTTGTAGTCACTGTTTCACATAGTAACAGCTTGTTGTATTTTGGTCTGTTTGCCAGAGGGTAGGTTTATTTTTAAAACCCTGAACTCTGAATTTTCTTTATTTTTCCAAGATTGAAAGCAGCTGAAATGCCTGGAGTTACAGGTTGAAGGCTGCTTTACAATATGTGAAGGGAAGCTTCATTCCCTCCCCCCTTTGTGTTTTTTTTTTAATTTTTCCTAACAAATGTCTTCTAACTGGTAGTTGTCTAAAAATAGAAAGCCGCCTAACTAAAAATAGCTTGGCTCTCAGGCTTGCCAAGGAAAATGGAGAGGAATAGGCGTGGAATAGGAGGCTGAGTAATCCAGTTCTATTCATTCAGAGATCCCTTTGAGAATGCAGGCGATGATAAAGTGCCCTCAAAAAACCACAGGCCTGACTTGCTCTCTTCAGACTTCTAGGTGCCAATAAACATTTTAGCCCAAGGATATATTTTTTTTCTCATAGGTCGTAAACACTTTCTGAAAGACAAGGCTTTGTTTCACAAAGCCTGACATTCTGTCAAAAATAGCTACCTTTCCTAAGGTCTTTTTTTTTCTTTTAAAGAAATCTCTCTTAAATGTTTACTTGCATTTTCAAATGACTATCTTAATTATGAAATAATGTGACTACAATGAGTTTTTTTAGCTGTAATAAAAATGGCAAACTGCTTGTGACCTCAAAACTTTAAAGATTTTCAGAAAGAAAAAAAAATTATTTCAGAGCTTCCTTTAAAGTAGAGTAAGCAGCTGATTTATTACTTTGTTACCTCACGCTCCCTAGATTACACAGCAGCTCTCAATATAGCATCATTTAGCTCTCATTCTTACAGTTTTTCCAACCTAAGCTAGATAGCAAAATCTCCCTCCCTCCTCTCTTCCTTTTTTCTCTCCTCTCCCTCGACTCTCTGTATCTCTTTCTCTGTCTCTGTCTCTTTGTATCTCTCTCTTCCTCCTCTCCTTCTCTCTTCCTTGACTCTGTCTCTTACCCTTTCTCTGTCCCTATCTGTGTCTCTATTTCTGTTGCTTTATATTTCTCTATTTCTCTTTCTTTCTGACTCCTCTCTGTCCCTCTGGCCGTTCTCTGTGTCTCTGTCTCTCTGTATCACTCTTGTTCTTTCTTTCTCTTCCTCTTCTTCCCTCCTCTTTCTCCCTCTTTCTCTGTTTCTACGTCTTTCACTCTCTATCTCTGTCTGTTTGTCTTTGTCTCCTCCCTCTCAAATATTGTCTCTTGGTTTAAATAATTAGAATTCTGAGACAACTATTAAAACATGACATGGGCCTATTTTGCAATCGTAACGCCTTTTTTTTTCCATTTTGTTTTGCTTGAGTAATCTGAATAACCAGGTCAAACATAGCAACAGGGTGTGGAAATGTCAGCACAGTTCATAGGGTTATTTGGGCCTGAGTATTGTTCTGTTCAGTTCCTGTAATGTTGCTGGTGATAAGGCTCCTGAGACAAAGGATGATAATTGATGGAAGGAGACTTAAATCATTGCAAGAAGAATCAAGGTCCTTGTATCTGTGTACATTGACTCTTCTGGTCTCCTTCCGTCTTGTACAGCATTTTGTCTTCTTACATGTTGGCCCCCTACTGCTCTTTGTAATGGATGCAGACCACAAGTGATTCCTTTATGCAGTACACAGGGTGTAATTGTGTCTGTGTGGTGTATTAGTAATTACCAAGCTGAATTCCCATATTGTATCTTTACTGCAGGCATGGAAAAATAGGACACACAACCCTGCACGACCATTTTCAACCTAGATAGTGAGCCACTAATAGCTATGTTCCAGGGAGAAAGACTTTTGTTAGCACATACATGTTTCATTTCCTTTATCAAATTATCTGTTATGTAGAATAATTTCAAATTTGGAATTACTTCTCTGTGGTCTTATACTAGTAATTGAAAAATGTTTAGATACTGTAAAATCCCTAAATTATAGAAAGTGTTCATTACTTTTAGTTGCTGAAGAAAAAGTTGCATCAATTTAGTATTACTAAATATGCATTAATTATACTACAGTACCATGGATGGAATATTAAATTATAGTATATACTAGAGATATGCTTTTAAGTAAAAATTAATTAAAATAGTTAGGTTTTCCATAATATTTAAGTTTTTTTAAATTTTCTAAATAGTGAGTATACTTTCTAAAGATAATTTAATGATTTTGGCACAGAGTCTGTTAAACTTCAAAAAAAGCTGACATTTATTTTTTGTTACAGTAAACAGATATAAATTAATTATTAATTTCCTTGCTATAAAATTTACATCCATCCCTTATGTATTATGTAACATATTGATTAGTCTACCATTTACCTCCTATTCATGGAGGTTTTTAAATGTCTAGAATATGATTTATCTATAAGAGAAAATAATAGAGGATACTCAATTTAATACAGCAGAAACTTAATATATTTGCATTATACAGAAATAATTTTAAACAAAGCAATATGAAAACTAGTTACAAACTGGCAAATATATCACCCCAGCCCTGCTATTGTACTTAAATGAATGATATTTGTTCTGTATGATGACATGAATAGGTTTAAAACCTTTATTTTTTTATATTTTCACAATTGAATACAAAAATTTATCTACTTTGAACATTAGATATTATTTTTTCATATTATTTTTAGTCGGACACAGAATACTGTGCTAAGCCTAGGAAGGATTTTAAAAGGTTTGAAAACAGTGCCTGCCCTCATGGAGCTCAGAGCTTCAGTAAGGAAAAAGCACATGAATGGATTAGGCAACATGATATGTCCCAGAGCAATATAACAGGAAGAGGGGTAAAATTTGTTACACTTGACCCCCAGAAGACAGAACCAGGAAGACTGGATGGAAGTTTTATAGAAGTAGATTTAGGTTTGATGGCAAGAAAACCTTTCTCCAAATTGGAGCTGACTTGTGAGGGAGCATTGTGGGCCCTTTCTTCAAGCAAAGGCTGGGTGAACACTTCTCAGTTATCCTGAAGAGGGGATTCTTCTGACATAGTGTGGGCTAAATGGCCTCGGAAATCCCTTCCAAATCTGAGATTCTATGATTCTGCAAAGAATAATCATTAAGTTCACTTACCAAAAAAAAAAAAAAAAAAAAGCCTGCCTTCGATTTTGAATTCTTAATGTAAAAAGAGGGATAGATATTCCAAGGCTACTTTACAGATATGGTATTCCTTTGTATCCATTATAATTTAACATCTTATTTGTTTTCTGTAATTCACAATTCAATCTTCACCAAGACATCTACTGCCTGCATCTCTGTTTTGTCTTGGAAATTTAAGCCATCTGCTTCTTGAGAGTAAACAAGATGGTCATGTACAACCATATTTGAAAATTACCAATGATCATGTGGAGGGCAGTGAGTAAAAGATAGAGATTCCATTCAAGTACCTGTGAAGAAACTCAAAATATACATGGAAAAATATAGAAACATTACTTATCAAATAGAGAAGCTCTGTCACATGTTCAGGAACTTTAGTATCAGAAATTCAGACACATTTTCTTCATTGGCTTTTCCCTGAAATCATTATGTCCTTGGGAACAGCAGACTTTATCTCTGATTTGAGAATTAACTGTTTTATAAAGAGGAAGCCAAGGCAAGGAATTCATTGCATTTCCACTGCTTTGTTTAACATATACATCAACAGGGTGAGTTTATTAAAATATTCTGTCTTTCTTGTTGTAAAAGGAACTCCCAATGAGGACACTTCTTTGCTTAGGTAGATTTCAGCTGTTAGTGCAAGCTAGAGTGTTTCCTGGTGACTGGAGGTTAAGTGACTTGTTGAGAGTCAGAGAGCCAGTATATGGCAGAGTCAACACTTGAACTGACTTGGAAGCCATCTCTCTATCCACTGCTCTAGTCTTTCTCTCTGACAGGGGCAGAACCAGCAGCATTGGAAGGTGGCTTGCTGTTCCCGAATTATTTATCATTTGCAGTTATAATGTGCATACAGCCACGCACAGACATCCCACAGAATTGTTTCCAGTTTTAGAAAAATTGTAGGACTTTACTCCTGTCTTCTCAGTGCTTTGATGTAACTACAGAGCTATGGCTATATACCACCTTGGACATGATTTCATTGTATTATCTAAGTGCTCTATCTTTGGCTTTGCTCCATTCTAGCAGGTACTTTAATGGGTCCTTAAGAACAGAGTTCAGAAACCATGTAAACCAACAATACATATTGATTGCTTCTAGGTTGTTGTTGCTTGGTTGTTCAGTCACGTTAGACTCTTTGTGACCCTGTATGGGGTTTTCTTGGCAAAGATATTGAAGTGGTTTCCTTCTCTGGTGGACTAGGCAAACAGAGGTTAAGTGACTTACGGGGGGGGGGGGGGGGGTTATACAGCTAGTAAACGACTGAGGTCAGATTTAAACTCAGGTCTTCCTGGCTCCAAGACAAGCACTCTTTCCACTGAACCATGTGGTCTCCACCTCACTGCTTCTGGGTAAAACCCACAATATTTGAACCATGATAGATAGCACTTTAACAGTACAGATCCTTAAAATTGGAAGGAACCGGGGGTGGCTAGGTGGCACAGTGGATAAAGCACCAGCCCTAGATTCAGGAGGACCTGAGTTCAAATCCGGCCTCAGACACTTGACACTTACTAGCTGTGTGACTCTGGGCAAGTCATTAACCCCCATTGCCCCGCAAAAAACCAAACAAACAAAAAACTGGAAGGAACCTTTTTTTTTTTTTTGGTGGGGCAATGGGGGTTAAGTGACTTGCCCAGGGTCACACAGCTAGTAAGTGTCAAGTGTCTGAGGTCAGATTTGAACTCAGGTCCTCCTGAATCCAGGTCTGGTGCTTTATCCACTGCACCACCTAGCTGCCCCCTTTTTCTTTCTTTCTTTCTTTCTTTCTTTCTTTCTTTCTTTCTTTCTTTCTTTCTTTCTTTCTTTCTTTCTTTCTTTCTTTCCTTCCTTCTTTCTTTTCTTTCTTTCTTTCTTTCTTTCTTTCTTTCTTTCTTTCTTTCTTTCTTTCTTTCTTTCTTTCTTTCTTTTTTGGAAGGAACCTTACAAGCCAACCAGACCAACTTGTAACTGAACAAGAATTCCCTCAACAACATAGCCAACAAGTGGTTGTCTAGCCTTTACTTAAAGACCAACGGGGAATATGTACCAGTTAACTCCCAAAGCATCCCATGCCACTTATTATTAGGAAATTTCTCCTTACACTATGCCTCAGTTTAGCCTTTTACAACTACTACCCTCTGCTCTGGTTCTGTCCTTTGGGAACAAACAGTACAAATATAATCTCCCTTCCATGTGCACACTTAAAATACTTGTTAATACCTTATCATGTAGTCCCTAAATCCTCCTTACCCCAGGCTAATGTACTGTGAGTACTTAATATATTGTAGACAATTTTTAAAGGTATATTAAGGACAGGAACTACCATATTCCCATTATTTATTAGCAAGAAGTTCACTGTGGATAGAGCTCTGATCTCTATCCACATAAATAAATATGAATACATACATACACACATATACATACATACATATTCAACTATCAGTTAACCCATAAATATTTAACACCTACTATGTGCCAGGCATTGTGCCAAGCTCTGGAGATACAAAAAGAGGCAAAAGACAGTTTCTGCCCTCAAAGAGCTCACTGTCTATTGGGAGAGGCAAGAAGCAAATAAAAATATACAAACAATCCATACACAGAATAAACAGTAAATAGTTAAAAGCAAGAAGGCTCTAGATTTAAGAAGGGTTGGGAGCTCTCTCTCTCCAAAAGATGGGATTTTAGTTGAGCCTTAAAGAAAGTCTGGAGGCAGCTAGGTGGCACAGTGGATAAAGCACTGGCCCTGGATTCAGGAGGACCTGAGTTTGGGTCCAGCCTTGGACGCTTGACACTTACTAGCTGTGTGACCCTGGGCAAGTCACTTAACCCTCATTGCCCCGCCCAAAAAAAATAAAAAAGAAAGAAAGTCCGGGAAGCCAGTAGACAGAGAAGAGAGAGCATTCCAGGCCTGGGGGACAATTTGTAACAGCTTCAGAGATAAGGCCAATCTAAGAAATTGTAGCATTATTGAATTGGAATTAGACTGGACTTTTGAAACTTGGAGTCAGGAATGCTTGCATTAGAATCCTGCCCCAGATACATATTAGCTATGTGACCCCAGGCAAGCCACAGTTACCTCATCTGTAAAATAAGGACATTGGACTCAAATGACTTCTTTTTTTGTTTTTGTTTTTGTTTTTTGTTTTTTTTAGTGAGGCAGTTGGGGTTAAGTGACTTGCCCAGGGTCACACAGCTAGTAAGTGTTAAGTGTCTGAGGCTGGATTTGAACTCAGGTACTCCTGACTCCAGGGCCAGTGCTCTATCCACTGCGCCATCTAGCTGCCCCTCAAATGACTTCTAAAATCTCTTCAAACTCTTAGTCTACAGTCTCACAATCCTTTGATCTCTATCAATGTATCTATTTATTTCATAGGTGAGAAATCTGAGAAAGGTTAAATAAAGTACAAGGTCACAGAGCATAGTAATAGAGCTAAGATTCTAACCCATGTTTTCTGCTTTCAAATTCAGTGTTCAGTTTGTTAAAAAGGAGAGAAATTAAACACACACACACACAAACCTATTACAGTTGTCCAAGCAAGGAATAATGAAGACCTGAACTAGAAGTTGTGTGAATGTAGAGTAGGTCTAAAGACAAAGGGATAGCACAGAGAAGGCTTCCCCACTGAGTATGTGTGGAAGCAAATTCTGGAGAGAAAAAAGTCAAAGATGACTCAGATCTGGATGCTTTTCTGTCACTCAAATACTGAGTAACACAATGGCCCAAAGAGAGAAAAGGTAACCATGGCTGGAGGATAAGAATTAGCCTTTCAGAACTCTTCATTTGAGCACACACACAATACATCATATATGTATACGTATACATATACACATACATAAACACATACACATGCATCCAGTTATTTTAAGATTATAATGCCCTAAATGTATTTTCAAAGAGAGGAACTGAAACCTAGTACTAAATATCTCATTGGTATAATTTTTAAGTCAGGAAAGTATGACTTGCTATCATACTTCTGTCATTGGCTGCATTATTCATTAAACAGATTGACAGGGATGAGTTTTCTTTTGGGTAGCCCTTATCCACCTGTCCACACCTTCATTTCAGATATATATTAGATTGGTGAAGTGGGAAATAAACTAATAGGAACAAAATTTCAGAAGTCACGTGCATCTTCTTTTATCATTAATATTTTCCTTCATCTCTCCATGTACGTTTTTAATAAAAAGAGAAATTTGTATCCTAGACGGTGGTTTGTTATAATTATTAAGTGTTTAAAAATTATATGGTTCATTTTATATGTCCAAACAAAATATATGTTTCAACCCATTTGAAAAATGTGTTTTAGTAGTAAACATCTCCCAACTGTTCTACAACTTGGTATAAATTTATTTTTTTTTAACTTCACTTTCTACCTAATGGAACCATTTATTTGTGGGGCTATGGAAAGTCTCCAAGGAAAACTGGAGAACTCGGCTACTACTGCAGGAAGTGGTGTCAGGAGCTCTGTGGGTGGCATTTTCTCTGCTGAGTCAGTACCACAACTCATTTTCCAGCATGTTTTTGCAAGTCGTGCTGACTTTCTGACAACATGCAAAACTGAAGTCTTGGAGGTTCTGGGAGATCTCCTGCAGTTTTCTGTTTCTTCATTCCCTTGAGAAAATGCTACTGAATATGACATCTTCCTATCTAGGTTATCCTTGTCATTTAAGTTGGAAAAAAATGGCAAAACATTCTATCATCATTCTTATTTTGTTCTTTCATTAAGACTCTAAGATGGTTCAGTATTGTTAGAACCATTTTGTAAAGGAGAAAAAATGAGATTTTTAAGAAAAAGTTTTAAGTGTTTCAAGATTAAAGGGTGGTATAATAGCATATGATTAATGTTTTAATTATTAAATAGTTAATTATTAATTAATGTAATAGCATTATGATTAATAATGTGATTAATCCTTCCTTCTATTACATAGGCTGCTAAGGAATGTTGCCTTTTTTTCTTTAAAACATACATTTCCCCTTTTGAAAATGAAACTATGAAAGTAACCTTCTTATTTGAAATCAGCTCAGCCAAAGTTCAGTGGGGAGTTACACAGATACCAGGTGAACCTAATTAAGATGGGCAGACAAAAATATCCCTGATAATGTAAAACTTTCTTTTACTAAGTATTGAGACATTTGTATCTATTATCTGGAAAATGTCATCAACCCTGTACATCACTTTCTCTGAGCAGACACAGTTTATTGTTGAAAGATGCATCCTTCTAACATGGTGTAAATTGACAGGAGTTGGTAAATTATTTTCAAGTAGAAAAATTATTCATCAAAATAACTATAATAACGATCACATATATGTGCCCATATATAATGTCTATTATTTTGTCTTTTCCTCACAAAAACTGGGGAGTAGATGCTATCATCTCCATTTTAGAAAAGAGGAAACAGGCAGCTAGATGATAAGTGACTTGCCTAGGGTCCCACAGCTAGTAAATATTTGAGGCCAGAATTGACCTCAGGACTTCCTGACTCCAAATCCAAGGCTCCATCTACTGTGCCCAGGAACATAAAAGATTTCACTTCATTCACAGTTGAAAAAGAAACTAAAATAGAGGTGAGTTAAAGACTATATTTGTCTATAGGCAGACAAGCTAGATAGCTGAGATAAAATTCTTCTCAGCCCTGCCACAGTTAATTGTGCAAAATTGAGCTGTGTACCCAATACATTTCAAACTCTAGCATTTCTAGAACCTAATTTTAGTTCTTTGTGCCTCTTGGTTTGTCTTTGTTCATATATCAGTCTATATTTCTGTATCTAAAACACTTTATCTTTTTAAAAATTTTTCTAATGATCCCTATCATTTGTTTTGGGTTCTCCCTTCACAAAAGCCACCTAAACTCTCATAGTTTCATGAGTTCCTAAGGTCAGAAAAATTCACCATCCGATAACCAGCTTTCTGGTGGTGCAGTTCTCCATTTGGGAAAAGTTGGCTATTGGGTGGTGAATTTTTAGACTGGTTTTTGGACAAGAGGCACACAGTTCATTGCCAGGCCCATACCCAAAACCTTTCCAGGTTGGTAGGACATGCCAAAGCTTGAACGTTCCCTTGGCATTGCCTTCCAGAACCTAGAGTCACCCCCATGGAAGGTTTTATTTTATAGCAAACATAAAATCAAAAATACTTTAGTTTTCTTTTAGACTTGAATGAAAATATTTGTAGTCAATGTACCAGGTGTGAAAGAGAAAGTCAAGGGCAATATGGTATTGAGAAAAAGAGGAGTAAAGAAGTACCTTGTTGAGTTAGAAAAATTATTTTTAAGTGGCTCCATATTTCATAATGAATTCAATTGAATCCACTCCAACTCAATAAATATTTATTACATGCATGCAAGGCTCTGTGTTAGGCTCTGGGATTAAAAAAGACAAATAACTAAAGCAGTCCTGCCTTCAGGGAGCTTATTTTATAGGGCAAGGGGAGGGGATATAACATATATATATATAACAAGTAAGTTAATACAAAGTATTTTCAGGAGGGAGAGAACACTAATAATTGAGATAAAAGGAAGAAGGTCACTATAAAAATATATGTATATAATAGTTATGAGGACACTGTCAAATCTAATATGTTTTTCTCTTATTGTCTTTTTTGTATGTTAAAAATTGCGACTAATACAACTATGTGTTTTATATTTATTCAGTCATTATTTATCCCTCTGATTGATTTACATCAATTTAGAAAGAAAAAGGAAAAACATAAGCATCATGCTGGGTTGCTAAGCTAATTTTAGTTTGTTTTTTCTGTTTTTAACTATTGGGTTATCTGTATGTATGTGTGTGTGTGTGTGTGTGTGTGTGTGTGTGTGTGTGTGTGTATATATATATGCAAGAGAGAGTAATCACCAAATCTGTTTTAATAAAATATTTACAACTTTGAAAATATTAAAAATTTTCAAGCATCTTATAAGTAGATTTTGATATCATATTTCTTATAAACAATAACATAAATGAATAAGAACTTATCGATTACATTACTTCTGTGAAGTTGGAATCATTCTTTTTATTATCATTTAATATACTTGTTAAGCCCTTATGGTATGATAGCTACAGTTCTATTTACAAGTTCAGAATAATGAAATTATATTTTTAAAATAAATACTTTTTTCATAATGGTGGCCACAATTCAACAAAGATTGGAGTTAGGTTTGCCCTACAGATCATTTCAGATGTCTCCTAACTAGAGGGAAGGCTCAGTTTAGGTCTCATGGACCTCCTATAAACTCCCTATATGAAATTCATATAGCTAGAGTCCAATTTCAACTAACCTAACATCCCAGGACTTTCTGGATGACCTAAAGAAATCCCCTCTGGAGCCATTCCAAGATCCAGCATCATGGACTGAGTCTATCAGCCTGCCCAGAGATATGTTAATACATATACAGGAAGTTCTAGCAATCCCGTGCAAAGTTGTGAATCCTGTTACAATATTATTTCACAACTCTACAGAGAAATCTCAGTTTACTGTGTATATTTAGTTGTTACAAAAAATGTTTTGATATGGAAGAAATTAATATAATTTTCTCTGTGCACTTCAATAGGGTAAAATATTAGTCACAAAATTAAGTAGAATAGAGTAGAAAAGGCATTGTATAAGAAGGAAACCTAAAAATGTTCACGACAGAACAAAATTTAAAATACACTGAGCTTTAACAAGGTAAGAGAATTGTTATGTGAAACTTGAAAATGAGGTTTACAATATGAACAGCTTTTTTTTTCCTGTTGACAGATCAAATTATTGTGAATATGACCACTAAAAATAGCAGACAACAAGCCACAACCCTAGTCTATAGAGATGTAACAGAAAAATCCATGTATGGCCATGCTGCAGAACTCTCGGTTTAGATTGGCTCCTGCCTGTTGGCCTTGCCAATTTAGACAACAGGTGCAATCACTAACAGGTGTGGATATCTACGATGAGTGAAATTGCTGATGGCTAATGATATGGCTTTATGTTAGATCTTCAACTGCTGAGCTCCGACACAATGGGAAGCCAGCTCACATACTTTAGGGTCATTCGATGCCCTCCTCTGCTTATTTTTTCCCCTCTCTTTCACAACTCTCCACATCTCATCCAACTTACTGTCTGTCTCTTTCTCTGACCCATTTGCAGTCCTTCATGCTCTCTTTCTTCATCTCCTTACTTCCCCATTCCTTTTTCTGTTCTAATTTTTGGAATATCACATGAAGTCCCTAGTGGCTAAATTCTGGCCCTAGCAGAACATAAGAATATATTATTATTTAATATGAACTGAGTAACTGAGAGTTTACATGAGATCTGAGAGTCAGAGTCAGGTAGGTGGTACAATGGATAAAGTGGTTGAAATGGAAGTCAAGAAAAATAGTTCAAATACGTCCTCAGACACTTATTAGCTATGTGATGTTGGGCGAGTCACTTAACTTCTGTTCACCTCACTTTCCCTTATCTGTAAAATGGAGACAATAATAGCACCTGCCTTGCAGAGTTGTTGTATCAGATAAGATGATACTTGTAAAGCCCTTAGCATGGTGCCCATCACATAGTAAATGATGTGTAAGTGTTGATGATTATTGATGATGATATCGACAACATTCCTAAAGCTTTCTTACTGGATCCCTATGACAACTTGCAACTTGTGATTTGATATGTGTATTTTGATATAAATGAATATGGAGACAATTTCAAAAAACTAGTAGAAAGACAAAAATAGACAAATGGAATGTTGAACTATGCACAGTATTATAAATTGTAACTATTGCATGAAATTCTGATTTTAAAAATATTACTATTAATCTAAATGAAAAGATTAAGCCCTCTTTTCTGAGGGGACATGAGAATAAGCCTTTTCTGACCCTATTAAGTAGATATTTTCATGTCCTATTGAATTTTACCATAGTCAACTCTTGATTATCTGAATTGTTAGAAGGAAACTAACTTTAATTCTATTGCAAAAAGTAGATACCATATGCCAGTCGCTGAATGATCCTGCAAACAGACAACTCCTATAGCAATTAAAGGAGGGAGTTCAGAAGTGGGTTCTAAGAAGGAGGGGTGTTGTGAAAATTCAGATATTTTCCTTGACTCCTTAAATGCCTAACCTCTAAATAACAATGAAAAGAACTGAAAATGTCTCTATCTTGCACCAGCTGAAATAATGAGATTGCTAGAAAAACAATTTTTGATTGACAAGCTCAAATTATTGTATAAAAAAGAGAATGAAGGAGATAAATGTCTTCCACTTTGTAGATGGTCTACTCTCCATGTCCACAGATCAACAACTTGAGTATTGACTGTTCCAACAGGGACTTTGTCATGTGACAGAAGACAGCAATGATAATTATCAAGTAGATAATTATCACTGGTAGAATGTGCTAGGTAGGAAAGGTAGGTTCAGAGTAATCAGCAAGAGGGAAGAAGACTACTCTTGGATCCCAAGTGAAAAATCATGAGTTGATTCTCTCAAATAATGAGGTTTATATACCTAGGTACATTGGGAAAGGAAAATAATTTGATTTTACCATGATTACTTAAGATGATCTGTGTATCTTCTTTTGTTAGAGTCATAGTCATTGATGATTTATAAAAGGTGCTACAAAATATTCTTATAAGATAAAAATTGCTCCAAGAGTCTGTTTTTGTTCCTGAAACCTATTTGCAAGTAAAATTCCGTAATCTTTAAAAGGTTAATATGTGGAGTTACAATTATGCTTTATTCCTTCAAAGCTATTGCTCCCTGATGGCTGTTAATTTACTCTACTCCTCTATTCTGTTTCTCAGCCTTTGTTTCATTTTAAACTTTGTCCTAGCTTTTTCTCCCCCATCTAAGGAGTCTCCAATAAATTAAATTCTTCAGGAGTTCCAATTAAATTGATTTTTACTTTAACAATTCAATTCACCAAGCAATTAGGAAGTACTGACTATGTGCAAAGCACTGCTCAAGATGCTTGTCGTAGGAAAGGCAGCACCCTCCTCCTCCCCTTGCCTTGACCAAGATAGAGCGGGGAGGGGGGAGAAGGCAGTGGAATAAACTACCCTCCCCTGAGGAGCCCTGAAGCACTTAATGGATTCTGATATAACCTTGGTTTCTCAGTAGTCCTCCGTGCTAGGGTAAATCCAGAATGTGATCAGAGTGACACAGAGATAGCTAAATGAGGTGGAATCCTAAAATTAAAATTCCTTGTTATCAAGGCAGTGGATTTTCATTTAAATAATGTGTGGGGGGGTTTGTTTTGTTTTTGTTTTGCCTTTCTTGGCATCCTCAGTGCTTAGCACAGTGTATACAACATGGTAAGCACTTTTAAAATGTTTGTTGACTGACTAATTGACTTAATACTGTATCTCTCTACTTCTGACTATAATGCTTGTCTAATTTCTTTTTCCAAATTTCTTTTCAATCTGCCTGAAACTCTCTATTTTCTTCCTTCCACCATGCTCTCTGCCCCATCACACTGATGTTCTCATTACTATAATGAATTTCTCAGATCTTTTGGCTATTAAACACTTTCTGAAGACTCACATTTCTTCTGACATTTTATCTTTGAAAAACTGAGACCTCAATTTCTAAAAGCTTTATGACATTACATCCTTGAGTTTTAATTAGTTCCAAATTAAGTGCAGCACACTGTGTCTTTAACAAAACCTTAGGAAGATATTACCTATGTTATACTTGACTGAACTCTACAGTATTCCAAGGCTCTATGACCCCCTGGGAACTCCTATTGATGAAGATTTTCCCTTTCCCTTTCCCTTTCCCCATACACGCAAATCTTCATAGATGGTCTTAGAGAGTTACTATAAACACATGGTGATAAGTTTCTCCAGAGTTAGCTAGAATAGGCCTTTGGCAACAGAAAGCCCTTCCAGCGTGGTAAAGCCTGCCACTACCTGTGCTCTATTACTACAGCTCCCAAGAACCTAGGGTCCCCCTCATGCTAAGATGAGACATCAGGGGGCAGCTAGATGGCACAGTGGATAGAGCACCAACCCTGGAGTCAGGAGTACCTGAGTTAAAATCTGGCCTCAGACACTTAACACTTACTAGTTATGTGACCCTGGGCAAGTCACAACCCCAATTGCCTCACTGGAAAAAAAAAAAGATGAGACATCAGAGCAGGACCTCAGTGAAAGACATGACTGAAGGACTCCTAAAGCAGTAGAATTTATAATGTTATTCTCCTCAGAAGAACTTATAAGACAGATAACCTTCCAAGGATATCAAATCATAGAATTGTTGCTTTAAAAAAAAAGTAAAACAATGGTATGAACCATTAACCTGGCTTGGTAGAGAAAGACCAAGCCCTAGCATTGGAAAGACCTGGGCTGAAGTCCTACATTGACTGTTTGATGCTTGGCATACCACTGCCCCCAAACAACTAAGTTGCAAGATAATTTAAAATCTACATTAGTTGTGGGAATTTCTTCCCCACTGGGAGCCCCCTACAGGAATAACGCCACAACTTCTCTCTCTCTCCCTCCCTCCCTTCCTCCCCTCCTCCCCACTCTCTCTTTTTTCCGGGCAATGAGGGTTAAGTGACTTACTCAAGGTCACAAAGGTAGTAGGTGTCAAGTGTCTGAGGCCGGATTTGAACTCGGGTCCTCCTAAATCCAGGGCCAGTGTTTTATCCATTGTGTCACCTAGCTGCCCTCCATAGCTTCTCTTAAATGTCCAGGGCACTCCAAAACTAATTTCTTTGCCCAGAGAAGAGCACAAACTTTCTTGGCCCATTGCCTTCCTCTTGATAACAGTCTAACCACTTCTTGGGTATTGAAAGGCATTTTACTGGGAAGGCTACAGAGGAATATCTATGGGGGAGGCAGGTTAGGAAATAAATTTTTAAAAAAGGTAAATGTTTACAGGACAAAAACACTCCATCAGATCCTCCATCAGATCTAAGCTTTTTGCACTCTCTTTTCTGCCTGAGGTTCTTTTTTCCTCATTAATTCTAGATATTAATTAAGCTCTCTCTTTTTTTTAAATGGCCACAGAATTGAGTGGCCAGGACTGCCTGTTATAGTCCTCTGGAATTTGCTTCTTCAGGATGTGAGAATCTGAAAATAAATAGAAACTCCTCTCAAGCTTGATACTAAGGAAAGAATTGTGGATTGGGAGTCAAAGGACTTAGTTTTCCATCTTTGCTCTGCCCCAAATTAGCTGTCTGACGTTAAACAAATCTCATGGGCCTCAGTTCACTCATCAAGGAAATGGAACCATTTCCCTCTTCATCCCTGCTAGATTCCTTGGCTTCTTTTAACTCTCAACAAAAATTCCACCTTCTTTAAGCCTGCCTTCTTTCCTGGTCCTCTTTAACCTTAGTGCGTACCTTCTGAGGACATCTCCAATTTATCCGGTATATATCTCCTCTGTACATGGTTGTTTTCATGTTGTCTCCTTGATTAGATTATGAGCTCCTTAAGAATGGGAACTGGGGGCAGCTAGATGGCACAGTGGATAAAGCACTGGCCTTGGATTCAGGAGGACCTGAGTTCAAATCCAGCCTCAGACACTTGACACTTAACTAGCTGTGTGACCCTGGGTAAGTCACTTAATCCTCATTGCCCTGCAAAAAAAAAAAAAAAAGAATGGGGACTGTATGGGGGGGAGGGGACTTTCTTTGTATCCCCAGTGCTTACCTTGGACATAGCACTTAATAAATGCTTGTTGGCTTGAATGATCAAACTATATGACCTCTGAAGTCCTTTTTCTTCTCTAAATCACATATCTAGTGATCCCAGGATCCTTTCCAATAACCCACAAACTCTCAATGAAAAATAATTCTTCCCTTGAGATGTAGGCAGTTCCCCTTAGGTTTCAGGATTGTGCCACCCCATCCTTCCCCAGGGCTCTCTAACTCCTTCTGACTATTCTCTTTTAGCCTTTATATCTAGCTTTTATAAGCTAGATCACTGACTGATTTAGTCCTAAATGAAGAAAAAAAAGAACCCTCTCACAACTACACCAAGACTGAAAACAGCCATCCCAGGAGGCCTAGGCCAAAAGACTCCTCCCAGACCTTTTCCCTTGGTGCTCTTCACTCTGTGACTTCAGCTGATGAAAACAAACCCAAAATGTTCTCCTTCTGAACTAGAACTCCTAGGTAACAGTATTGGTTGAGTTAGGGATCCATCTAATCACTCATCTACCTCTGGTTCATCACATTTATTTAGTATTTTAAGGTCAAAAGGATGAAAACTTTAGAGCTAGAAAGGACTCAGAGATCATTTTGGCTAACTCTCTCATTTTACAAATAGCAAATATTAAATATGAGATTTGAACCAAGATTCTCTGACTATTGGGCCAGTGCTTTTTTTCCCCACTGTACCCCACTGAATGAGTCACTGATACTTGGCATAGTGTCTGGCACATAGTAGGTGCTTAATAAATATTTATTGCATTGGATTGGTTTATTGGACTGGCCCCTGTTGGTCATTCCTCTTGGTAGCTGATCCTGAATACTGCATGTTATAACTATAGTTATAAAAGAAATAATTCATAGACATGTGGACATAACATATGGACAGGGACATCTCAATGAAGCTTATAATTGGCTGTGGAGCTTTAGGCAAGTCACTTAATGGCCTTGACATTATCATAAAATGTAAAGAAGAACATAGGACCCTGGATCTTAAATTTGAAATGAACCTTAGAGATCATCTAGTGTGATGCTTGTACTTTACAACAACTGAAACCAAAATCCAAAATGGTTAAGCACAATAGGGTGCCACTTTCTCTAAAACAAGGGTAGGGGGAAGCTAGGTGGCGCAATGGATAAAGCACTGGCCTTGAATTCAGGAGGACCTGGGTTCAAATCCAGCCTCAGACACTTGACACTTACTAGCTGTGTGACCCTGGGCAAGTCACTTAACCCTCATTGCCCCACCAAAAAACAAACAAACAAACAAACAAAAAAACAAAAAACCAAGGCTAGACCAGTCTGTTCCATGTGGTAGATCTGAGAATCAGTGAAATATTACTTTTTGAATATGTTTCAATCAAAATTTAGCCATTAGGCAGCATTAGTTCTATAATTACATTCAGGCTTTAGGAACCTATAATTAAACTCTTTTATCTTAATTTCTCTTCTGAAGTCCTATTATGATGCCTTAGCATGATCTTCTGAAGGTGTCTCAGTTCTCAAAGGCTCTGATAGAAGATAGTAAGCACTATCAACCCTTCCCAAGCTGAAAAGGCTTTGAGTACAGGTCTAGAAATAAACTGTGTGAATAATGCAAGGAATAGCCTAGTCAAGTTAAAAAAAATAAATCATAAATTTTGCCACAAAGTGATGAATTTCCTTTGCCACCACAATTTGTGAACAGTTAGTAATAGCAGTAATGACAGTAGTAATAGTGGTAGTGATAGCAACAACCATAATGATAATAGCACTTTTTTATAACACCTTTAGGTTTCTAAAGTACTTTAAATATCTTGTTTCTTTCTCAGAAATAAGGATCTTCACAAATCCTAGTAACTATAAAGTAATTCTACCCCCATTTTACAGGAAACTGAGGTTCATAGTTGGTAAATGGTTTTCCCAGAGTCATCCAGTTAGTAAGTGCCTGAGGAAGATTTATAAATTAAGTCTTCTTAACTCCAAGTCCAGTTCATTGTCTGTTTTGCCACACTACCTCTTCAATTGAGAACTAAGTGTTTGAATGATTCTAGTCAACATTGATGTAAGAGTAGTCAGACTAATGAACTGATTCCTTTAAATATTTTAATAAATCTTTTCATTATTTGTAAAAAAAATGTTTAAATAAATAATGTGAAAATGATACTAGTCCAATGTTGAGGTTAATTTTTAGAAAGGTTTAAAAAAAACCCGTGAAAATCATTAGCTTTCTATATACTACTGATGGTAATAGTGAACATGATTTTTCTGGGGCAGTGATCATCAGTAGTGTGAAAAAATACATAATCTGTGGCAGCATATTATTTGCAGTTGTTTTTTAAAAATTCTTGCCCACAGAGTGGTTCCTTTTTAATTGAAATCAGATTTTCTTCAGATCTTGAATTGTTACACTTAGAATGATTTCCATGGGTAAAGTTCACAAATTAACTGTGCACAGTTCAGTGCCTTGAAATTCAAGAAGTGCTCATTAAGCACTAAATATGCTACATTTGAATAGATCCTTGCTATTATCATATTAGGAAGAAAGAGAAAGGACCAAATCAGGAGGAGGTAGCATTGTCTAGACCTCTAACTTTGATGACCAAACCCTAGGAAGAAACCTCTTGTCACTGCACCTTTCTTCAGCCTGACAGACCATCAGTGAGACTGCCCAGAACATAAATAGAAGAGAAAGACAATGGGACATTGTGAGACTGTGGTTCTGTATAGTCTGGGGCAGTTAGGTGTCACAGTGGATAGAGTACTGGTCCTGGAGTCAGGAAGACTCATCTTCCTGAGTTCAAATCTAGCCTCAGACACCTATTAGTTATGTGACCCTGGGCAAGTCACTTAACCCTGTTTGCCTCAAGTTTCTTCAACTATAAAATGAACTAGAGAAGGAAATAGCAAACCACTCTAGTATCTTTGCCAAGTGTAAAGAATTAATTGTTATTTGAGGTTTTCATGCCTCCGTGGGCACGGTGCTCCCCCACTGGTTGTAGCCGTTGCCATGGCACCTCACATCATCACCACTTGCTGACGCCTACATGGGCCTGGCAAAATTATAATGATTGGAAGCCTAGTGAGGGCAGTCATGTGACTGTCAGAGTAGCCATCCAATTGGCTGGGGGCTGTGTGGAATGTTTGGGGAGGAAGGAAGTTTTTTTTTTTTCTTTCTGGCATTCTGGATGGAAGCTGGAAGGCAACAGGAGCTCTTCTGTGTATTCTCAGCTGATTCCTGGGTGGTGGTATTTTTCAGGTTGTATAATTTCCCTTCCCCCATTTTATTTCCTTTCTCTTGATCCTACTGATCCTGTTTGCGGTTTGTTTTTTTTAAGTTCGTTCTTATTAAAATAAATCCTGTTCTGTTTTGAGGGAGGCTGCCGGTCTCCTTCCTTGCCCTCGTATTGTGGCGAGCCGCTTAGCTAATACTCCCCAATTAAAAATTGATCCCCACACAAGAAAACTGCAAATGGAATCACAAAAAGTTGGGCATGACTGAAAATGATTGAACAACAGCAACATGGTTTACTACTGTATGGAAACTCAGTGGAACATGACAAAAAGTTCAGGATTTGAATTCAGAAAGACCTGGATTCAAATCCTGCCTTGGGTACTTACTAGCTGTGTGACAGTCACTTAACCTTTCTGAGCCTCAGTTTTTTTCACCTGCAAAATGGGGATAATAACAGCACCCACCTCCCAGGGTTGTTGTAAGAATCAAATAAGATAACATATGTAAACTATTTTGCAAACTTTAAAGTACTATATAAATTCTAGCTGTTATTATTATTATTATTATTATTACATTATCTATAGAATTTTCCATTACCCACTTTTTCTGAATAGCATATCACTAACCATACTAGCATGGTTATTATCCTGTAGCAAGTAGAACCCTAAATCTTGAAGGGGTTCCAAGACTCTAGTCCAAAAGTAAATAATGTTTGTGGCAAGGGTATAGGAATATTTTGCTGATTCAACAACGGATATTTACAAAATGTTATCCCAAACCCCTAAAATGCCATAAAATATTTCATTTACATGTAATATGCACTTCAACTAAACCTCTAAACTTATAGGAATTTGGCACTTATTAAGATTATTTACTTTCTTATGAGTTGGCTCTGATCTCATGGGGAAGTGCTAAAGGCAGTAGAAAGCAATCTATAATCAGGTCAAGAAAGATAGACCTTGTTAGCTAATCCTGTCTTTTTATTTTCCCATATGTAACTCCTGCAGTGCACTTCTGGGTGGTTATGCAGACATCGATGGCAGGGGGGATTGGGGGGGGGGGGGATGCAGAAGAAAAGAAATCAGTTTATTTTACATCTAATAAAGGGTCGTGAGAGCCATAGGGGTCTTTCTGAAGTTTTCACTTAAGGAGACATTTCTAGCTAGACCATGAATTAGTCAGAAAAGGCACTAGCTTTTTTAGTTAGGGAACCTAGATTCAAGTCCCAGCTCTCAACATTTACTCTGGGACTTAATCACCTGATCTGTAAAATGAGAGAATTGAATTAGATTGCCTCAAAGGTCCTCCTTTCCATCTGGAAATCTTATGATCTTGTGAAAGGAAGGATGACCAAATTTTGCCTCCTTGAGGAAAAAGATACCAGAGAGAGGGGAGTAAAAAAGTAATCAAGTTAGTAGCAATTTTATGTCATGGTAATAGTGCTCTGAAAGCATCTAGCTTTTACAGAGATAGCACTATAGAAAGATACATTGCTTTATGTAATTAGCAAGTGCCAGTGACTTATAGTTATTTCTTTAGCTAAGTAGGCAGTAATTAAGGGGGAGGAACCAGTCTGGGTGATTGTACATAGGAATGGTTTTTCTCGATGATAATGCTTAACACAGGAACTGATAGTTCTATCTGATTTTTCTCCATTTCTATTCCCTTTATATGATATCTGTTTTCTGCATCTATAGATCAGAATTTTCAGAGCATCTATCATCTGTCATTATCCTGACTTGTGGAGATTTAAAAAAAAATGTTTTAGATGAATGCATGTAATGAAATAGAGTCCTTGTGTCCATGTATTTGTGAAGGGAGTTTGGACATAGTTTAGGAAGTAAAGGTTCAACCTCCTTCCTCATTTATTATTTGGAGTGTGTCATCTTCAGTCAACCTAATTACCTCTATAAGAAATGGCTCTTCCCAGCTCAGAGTATGACATTTGCTGTCTTATGAGAAAATGTCTGAAATCCTCTTCATTCAATTGATCTACCCCAAAAATGTCAGTCACCAATGGGAGGCTGATTTAAATATAGAGATTTACTTAAGATTTATAGAACTCTCCAAGGGAAGAGTTTCTTTGGACACAAGAGCCAGGTCACTTTCAATAGATCATTTTATTTGTCTTGATACACAGAAATAAAACTTTTCCAAATATGAAATCAGTCAGCTGAGAGGCACTGAAAATACTCTTCCGGGCCTCATTGCCCCTAGGAAAGCATAATGATAAGTACCTGCATGACCCCACAAATGAGAATCAGGAGATGTTTCTGAAAGCCAGAAGCCATAGGAGTTGATTTTGCCTCAAAGGAACCTGGAATGATTGCGATTGTCTACCATTTGGTAATGCCCTGAGTTTTATTGACTATGCACTACTGCGTTAAAGAGAGACATGGTAAACTAGCATTATTTTCTCTGTCATTACTGAAAAAGTTGTAGATTTTCAAGGTAATGAAGATAAAACTGTTATCATAGTATTACACTCACATATGATATTCAAGACTTTGTCAGCATTTCCTTGTGTTAAGAGTTTTATAATTCACAGAATCACAGAGGCAAAAGAAAGCACCTCAGTGGGCAACTAGCCCAAATAATACCTGAAAAACCATTTTATCTACCATGTACCCAAGAAGGGAGCAGACAGCCTTTGCTAGAACACCTCCAATGAAGAGAAACTCACAGCCTCCCAAGGCAGCAGACACTACCTTTTGACTACTCTAATTGTTAAGAAGTTTTTCTTCACATCCAGCCTAAATTTCAGCCATAATTATTTGCTCTGGATAGAAATATGTCATACAAGTCATTAGGTTGAGGATAATATTTTAAATCGTTGTTAGTGCTCTGATTATGTGCACATGGAACTTAGGATACAGTGCTAATTTCTCTTCAGTTTTCTACTTGTATATCTCACATTTTTCTTTTCTCAACAATCAGATTTGTTTCAAAAAACAGAAATTATCACATAAACAAATATAAAAGAGTGTAACAAATTTTTTCAACAAGTGGGGTCATTACAGTGTTTAAAAGGGAGTGTTAAATGTAGTGAAAAAAATCAGGTCCTATAGAATTCTCTGTCTATGTTGTTTCCATTTTAGTCTCATGATACCTCCTTTACCCCACCTATTGGTTGGCCTTCTTCTGGTGCTAAAGGTCAGAATGAGCAGAGGCTAGCAACAAATGCTACCAACAAGAGGAAAAAGAAAAAGAAAATGTTTTTGAAGCTTCATTTGGGGGAAAAGAGAGAAGATGAAAGAAAAGATAGGACTATTTCTTAGGGTATGTGGAGTAATTGCTAATGGATGACAGAAAGAAAACAGAATTAATCAACTTTGATTTTACAACTGTTTTCTCTACTACTATCCACAAAAGTCTTATTCTAATGTCTCATGACATGGAGATGACTCTATGTTCTCAAAGGTTTCACCTATGAAACGCAAATTCTGGAAGGTTTGACCACACTGGAAATCTTTCAAGTATGGGCCTGGTAATGGATTAGACTATTGTTGGCTATTAGACTTGTCTACCTAAATTTAAAGAGATTAGCTACAGAGTAATGAAAATTTTGGCTACAGCAACTCTTGAAGATTTGATGTTGTTATAGAAAGGTTGCTATCTGCTTCAGTAGATGAAATTACAGGTTCTTGAAGTATTGAGGTATTTATCTGCTGAGGAAAAGCATCATTAACTGGAAATCGAACAAAAATGGTTAACAAAGGATTGTCACCAAAGATAAGCAAGAAGATAATGAGAGCATTCAGCTGCTCTTAATGAGTTTAAGTTATCAGGGCCAGAGAAAATATATTCCAGGGTCCTGAAAAAAACTGGCATATGTGATTGCTAAGCTATTGTCAGTGATCTTTGAAAGATCATAGGGAATGGAAGAGGTGCAGTGGGACTGGAGAAGGGAAGATGTTTTTCAAAATACTTTTTTTCAAATTTAGATTTTCAAAATAGGCAAGACAGTGGAATCTATAAATTATAGCCAAGTGAGCTTTATCCCAGTTGCTGGCAACATTCTAGAACAGATTATTAAAGATGGGTTTATAATCTTTAAGAACAGGTCAGGCCAGACTAACTTTATATCCCTTTTTGACAATCTCTATATTGATAGAGCAGGGGAATACTATGTCATTTGTTTTAGCAAAGCATTTGATAAAATCTCTCATGTAAGCCATGCAGACAATATAGACAGATTGGGGGTAGAGGATAATATGAAGTTGGATTTAGAACTGGTTGAATGATTGAGAATATGACCATCAGTTGAAGGAATTTAGATATGTTCTCTGAGGAAGAAGAAGAAAAAAAAATAATAACTAACATTTATATAACACCTAATGTGTTCCAAGCCCTATGCCTTACAAATATTCAACTCAACAATCCCATGAGATATATAATACAGGTATTATTGTCTCATTTTAATACACACATGGGGTAGGTATTATCTGATTGTGATAATGGATATTTATATAATGCTTTGATGTTTGACTTTATATGCATTATATCCTTCTAATCAACAACCCCAATATGTAGATACTATGAATATCATTATCTTCTTTTACAATTGAGCAAACTGAGGCTGAAAGGAGTTAAATTCCTTGCTTACAGTCTCCTGATAGTATTGTGACAGGTGAGATATGAACCAATATCTTCCTGCCCTCCTGCCTCAGATAAATGGTCTACAAGTATTCGGAGAGAAATTATACTCCTTCTCTTTGGCCTGAGAGGGCAGAGCTAGGAGGAATGGGTGGTAATTGAAGAGACATTGATTTTGGCTCAATGTAAAGAAAAAGTTCTACTAAATAGAGTTATCGAAACCTGGAATGGGCTGCTTCGGTAAACCAAGAATCCCTTTCTTTTGAATTCTTCAAGCAAACTCTGGTTGGCTTCTCATTGAGTATGTTTTAAGAGAAGATTATTGTCCATATATGGGTTGGATTTTACAGTATCTGAGGTTTCTTTTACTTCTTTGATTTTGTGGCTTTACATGTATAAAAGTCACCTAAAAGCCTAGGAATAGTTTTTTTTAAATCTATTAACTCAGAAAAGTTCTTAACTGACCCATAGAATTTTCACCAGCCTTTTGCACCTTAACCAGCACTAATCATGAAACATGAATAATATCAATATTATATGCCATAATTTCATTTTTCTCTATTACCATTTTCTTCATTTTAAGGAACCCTGGATGGGTTCCCTAAAAATAAATCAATGAAACACAACTTATAGAAAGTCCTGTCAAACTATAAAGGTGAATTTGGGTCTAGTAACAATTTTTTTATCCTAGGAACAGCTTAATAGTGCAGAGAAACTAAACGATTAGCCACTAAGTCATAAATTACTTCACCCCCAAAACTCATAAAATAATCTACTAAAGTCTGGAGGGGATGTAGTCTGGACTGTGGAAGGATTGCCTGTATTGATGATTTATTGATGATGAGATCACAGATATTTAAAAATTATTTTCTGCTCCCAATTGTCTCCCTCCTCCATCCTTTTAGTATCCTGAATCTATGGACAACAGGGATTGGGGAAGAGGGAGAGAAATGGAGAAGGGATCATATTTGTGATTGGATACATCAAGGGAACAATATAATTGGTATCTGCTCTGCAAAATACAGTCTCAGAGAGTTGTCTGCACCACTCAGCTAGTATGTGTCAAAAGCAGGAATTGAACCCACATCTTCCTTACTCTGAGATCAGCTTTCTATCCACTGTGTCACTACTACCTTTTTTTTTTTGGTGAGGCAATTGGGGTTAAGTGACTTGCCCAGGGTCACACAGATAGTACGTGTTAAGTGTCTGAGGCCAGATTTGAACTCAGGTCCTCCTGAATCCAGGGCTGGTGCTCTATCCACTGTGCCACCTAAAAGATTGGAACTGGAATTTATCTTCTAGCTCAATTTCCTTACTTTACAGATGAGGAAACTGAGGCCCAGAGAGGTTAAGTGACTTACCCAAATCAAAACACTAGGAAATGGCAGGCCCAGGCCTAGATTCCACATTTCCTGACCTTGATTCAATGTTTTTTCTACTAGATGTGTCAGTCTGACTCTTCTGGGCCAAATGGAACACTTGGCCTAAGGGTCCTTTTAAGATTCAGGGGAGAACTGTGAGAGATAATGAGTTAATAGCTATGATGGTCTGTGAAATAAAAATGCTACATAAATACCAGTGTTACTGAGATTTACATTTTTGTGAACCAAACATACTATCTCCATACCCAAAAGATTCATAAGAATATTTAACACCCATGTATGTACCAGATGGATTGTAATGACAGATGATGGGTTCTTCTTAACCCTTACGTTCTGTTTGCAGAAACCACATTTCAAAACAATTCTAGTTCTTTGTTAAGAATTATTGCATAAAAGCTTAACATACACCCTGAAATTTTCTGAGACGGGACTTTAGAGATCCTTTGTAAATGAGTCTTTTATTCATAAATATGTCTGATACACCTACAGAAATTTAGGCAGGTTGATGATGATACTATCAGAAGGCTATGTATATTTATCAAATTTTAAACATATTTCTATATAGTTGTGATCTAATTGTTATGGTGTATAGGATTGTTATGATCTATAGGATATAGTTCAATAGCCTTAAATATTTTCAAAAGACCCAAGACATACAGAGATCAAAATATGTTCATAGCACATAATCACAGAGAACAATGTAAAATATAAATCAAAATTGAACAATTACTGGTTCCTAGAGAAAAGACTCTGGTGGAAAGAGAGCCAAAGAAGAAGAAGTGAAGGAAAAGAAACTTGTTTTGAAAGCATTATAACCTCACTTAAAAAAAAAAAGTGGGATCTCCTAGGAAGACATAGTACTTCTCTTTTCTAGTGAAAATAGTAGCAACAGACTCATGATAGGGGTCCAGGTGGCCCCACCAATTATGAAATCCCCAGAATTGTAAAATGTATATTTATCATCTCATGTCAAAATATTCATTTTAATATTCAAACATTTATGCCACATAATAAACTGTAACCATATGTTTATTTGTTATATTATACCACTATAACATAAATAAATATTTACAGAGAAATGATTCAGTCATAGCAATATTAGAAAAGGTTCTTTTTCATAGTTTGCTTTTTAAAGAGAAGACATTGGACACATAGAAACTCATTTTAAATAATGTTAAGTTTGTTACACATTGACAAGAGCTAAGGAGTTCAATATTTTAAGGCTGAAGCTCCCCCTTTTAACTAATGTTGTTTTATTTATTTTTTCCCCAATAGTGTACATTAAAGATGGAGTGTTATCTCAGCTTTGAATTTCCTGGCTTTATGTCACAACTTTAGCTTTATTTGAATGTACACTCAATATTAGTTACAATGTTGAGCTTTCATTTAAGCAGACTCTTTAGTATATAACCTTCTTTTCCAAAGTTGGTTGGAGGTTTGGGGTTTTGGGGTTTTTTTTTTTTTGGTAATACTGGGAAATTTTAAACTTGTAAAATATTTATCAACATATTTGGTATAAACATAAAATGGCAAGAATAATTAAATTGAAATACAGTATTAAAATACCTGAAATACATTATTATTTCTTTATAAAATATTGTATATAACTAATCAACAGCCATCATTAAAATAAATGAAAATAAATTCAAGCACCCTGGCTTATAAACACCATCCCAGTATAGAATTTGACAGCTGAGACAAGTCCTAGACCTACATTTGGGAGAAAGGAAATTCAGGATAAGGCAGTGACTTTTCCCCTTAATATATCAGGAGATCGCCTTGAAAAACTCTTTACCCAGGAGGATTAGCTAGCAAAATTTTATACCTGAAATGAAAAGAAAACCTTTGCTTGATTGTTCGCTTGAAAGTTAGTTACCTATCTTTCTACATTTTTGTCTCTACCCAACTTATTAATAATGTAACATTAAACTCAACCATTTTGAATTTCTTTTAGCATATATTTTAGCAATAAATTTCTCCATATGTTAAGTTTCAGGATAGTATTTCATTTGCGTGATGCTATAACTAGATTTTTTTTAAGTTAAAAAATGAACATAGTACATGAAAGCTCATAATCACTGGTTGGTTTTTTTCCATAGCAACATCAACTGTGTTCTCTTTACCCCCTTTTTTTTCTCTCAAAAGCATGTAATTGGGAGTGGTGATACACCATTACTGTCATGAAATATATTATGTTCAATCCAAATCATGGATTTTTATTAAACAACTGTTTCAGGATCAGAGGTTCAGAAATCATTGGGCAATGTCTTGATTTCTTGGTGGTTTTTTCTACTGGTAGAAAAGAGGATGTTACAATTGGTTACTTTCATTTTATTCAGCAATCGTCTCTAATTTGAGTAACAAAGTATTTATGGCTTCAATATCAAATGACTTAAACCCTTTTACTTCCATCATTAATTGATTGAATCTCATTTTGAAAGAATTTCCCTCTGTCATTATTAACTAGAATCTTCTATTGTTGACTCACTGTAACTGAATAAAATTTATTTTCCCTAATATGATATATGATGTGTCAGCCTTGAAATACTGGATAGTTTGAACCTCTCTCATACAAGTGAATCTCTCTTACATCCTGTGTCAAGGTTTGAACTTTCCAAATTATGTATTTCAGACGTTGAGAAAGAAGGGACTTAATGGTTGTGACAGTCCAGACCCTGATGCAGACGATTCAGTAGGTCACAGCCCTGAGTCTGAGGACAAGTACAGGAAAATTAATGAAGATATTGATCTAATGATCAGCAGACAAAGATTGTGTGTAAGTACCCAGAACGTCCTTCGTTTTTTTTTTACTTCTGATATTTCTCTGAACCTGGCAGGCATTGAACAAGAAAGAAAACAAAGGCTGTGAAAGCCCCGATCCTGACTCCTCTTATGCACTCACCCCACGCACTGAAGAAAAATACAAAAAAATTAATGAAGAGTTTGATAATATGATCAAGAGTCATAAAATTCCTGTAAGTACCAAAGGGAGATGACATGACTGGTCTGCTGGCAACTGCTGCAGTAACAAACCTTAACCCATTCAGTTCTGGCTTACTCTAGTCAGTATCTGAGAGAAAGAAAAAATGACCCACATAAAAATAAACTCATATAGCACTTGAGGCTTGCAAAGTGCTTTTTATATATCTAAATTATCTCATTGCCAATGATAGCTCATTTTCAAAGCATCCCCTGAATATAAGCATCCCTTGATTTGAAGTTATTTTATTCTAAATAGTAGAGGTTTAGGAAGCTCATTTTAGGGCTGAAGACTCGGAGGGAAGGAAGAGATGTGCCCCATGATTATATTACCATGGGAAACTTCTGGATGCAGAAATGCCCTCTACCAAAACAGATTAACACCTGTCCTGTGATTTTTAGTCTTAGAAAGCTACCTACAACACTGAGAGGTTAAGTGACTTGCCCAGGGTCACACAGACAGCATATGTCAGAATAGGGACTTGAGCCCAGATCTTTCCTGACTCTGAAGCTGGCTCTTGAAGCCGTATACAATGTTGCCTCTCCTAGAAGGAAGTTAAAAGTTAAATACAGCATCCTGCAGTTTTAAATGACTCTTCTACCATAAAATGTGCGTCACTAATAATACACTGAAGGAAAATACTGGAAATCTTCCTGGGAACAAGTTGAAAATTTTTTCAGTGTTCACATGTAACCCAGACACCTACAGAATTAAAATTCTCTCAACTCATCTAACAAAAACATCACACAAACATTTTTCTCCTAATGAGACCAGACCCTAGGACTCAACACTAAGTTCAGTAGCAGCACTGAAGGGTTAAAGCTATTTGCTCGCTGCAGAGAAACAGACTGCATGAAAACCTCATGGTAAAATTTGCACCTGTCTGTGTGCTGGGGTGACGTGACAGCTTGATCAAGGAATTTGCTTTGCCGACATCACCATCTTCCATGCTTTAACATTTGGCTAAATTTTGTCTTAACTAAGTCAAAATCTCTAACAGTCAGTCATATGCCTCGCCAGATACTTGAGAAATAACTCTGCATGTGCTATTTTGTTTACATACAAAGGTAGAAGAAAATACATACCCTGATGAAACACTGTCACTATCTGAATAATGTTAAGTTTGTGATATATACTGAAGAAATTCAAATGACATGTTTTTTTAATATCTCTTGTTAATGTCACAACCTCAATCTTATTTAAACTTAATAGGTGGTAATTAATTTCTCTAAAAAAATACTTTTTCATTTAACGAGAACAGTCTTAACCTGAAAAAGGACATACACTGGTCTCTGTTGTGAGAACGTGCTAGACAATTAGTAACTATAAATGCCTATTCTAGAAGAAAACTCCAAACTAAATAAGCTCTTAACTTAATTAGTAGCTATTTTTAATAATATTTACTATATGGATGCCTGATAATTTCACAATTTCTTAAAGTGGATTTTATGTCAACAACAGGTTTCGGCTCCAGTTGGACTTATACTATATATTAAGAGAACATAAATTACCCCAAATGTTCCAAAAACAAACAAACAAACAAAAAACAATGAAAACTACTTATAGCAGCTTTGTGGTAGGAACTTGACCAAGTGTAATTCTCTGTATCAAAGGAAGCTATGAAAAATGGCAGTATTCAAAAATGTTGAATTTGGTTAGCTGTCCATAAAACCAATCCTGCTGTAGGGAAAGAGTACAAGAGGCCCACAGTTTGTCATTCTTTAGATGAGAAATCTTTCCTACACACTACAGTACAGGTTGCTTGCTGACCTGAACATATAGAGGTTCTGAATTGTCTAATACCAGTTGAAACTGGTCAGGTGTACCTTTATTTCTTTGTCCCTTTTCTCTACACATTTTCTAACACACCCTGTTTGGTGATTGTGTAAACCCTGATAAGCAGAATTATTTAGGATCATTTTGTGGCTTTATATAGAGGTGTGGGTGCACTTCATCTCTAGAGATGCAAATTATGGGTTAAAATATCTCTGTATTCTCTCACTACACATCTTCCTTTCATGCAGAGAATAAAAAATCATGCTGTGTAATTTCTCAGAAAGTCCAATCATTGAGATAGCATGAGAGACAAAATCAAATTTGATTAATTTTTTAAAATATTCATTAAACATTTGATATGTTCAGGGTTTTGTGCTAAACACCAGGTTATTTTGGTATTTCCTTATATGTATATGGTTTCCTCTGATATAAAGCAAGTTCCTTATTTTTGTCTTTGTATCACCAGTGCCCAACAAGGTGTCTGACAAACAGTAGGTGCTAAATGAAAGCTTGTTTGATTGGCAAAGATGAATGAGACATGACCATGGCCAGCAAATAATTCCTAATCTAATTTTGTATAACCTGGCTCAATCTGTCCTTTCCTTTCTATTCAGAGTTACACTATAAATCCTAGTTAGCTTTCATCTGGACTATTTATTCTAACTGCCTCTGAAGAGGGCTTCCCACTTCCATTCTCTCCAACCTCTAACTCATTCTTCACACTGCTGTCAGATTTTTTTTCCTTCAGTACAGATATGATCATATCATTACTTTATTCAAACTCCTTCAGTGACTTCATAACGCTTTCTGAATGAGATTCAAACTTTTTAGCCTGGTATTTGTGGCCATCCACAGTGTTCAATCATTTTTAGTTGTCTCCAACTCTGTAACCTCATTTGAGGTTTTCTTGGCAAAGTTTGCCATTTCCTTCTCCAGCTCATTTTACAGATGAGGAAACTGAGACAAATGGGGTTAAGTGACTTGCCCAGAGTCACACAGCTAGTAAGTGTTTGAGACTGGATTTTAACTCAGGAACATGAGTCTTCCTGACTTCAGGTCTGGCATTCTAGCCACTGTGCCACCTAGCTGCCTATTGTTCCAATATTATTTCACACTTCCACTACTACTGCTGCTGCTGCTGCTGCTGGGCTGCTACTGTACTGCTACTACTATGACTACCACTATTACTCCTCCTCTTCCTCCTTCATAGACACATACACGTCCACTACACTCAAACCAAACTGGACTATTTGCCATCACAATACATTCCACTCTGTCCTGTTTGTGTGTCTTTACTCTCACTTCCCTTTATTCCAGGAACTACCCTCCCTTCCCTCCAGTCTTTACTTATTGCAATTCTGTTCCTCTTTTAAGGGTACTGAAGCTCAAATTCCAGTTCCTCCATGAAACCCTCCCTCATATCCCCACCAGTAGCCAACAGTAATGATTCTTCATTCCTTAGAGTCCATCAGTCAACAAGCATTTACTCGGCACCTACTTTGTGCCTGACACTGTGCTAAGTACTGGAGGCACAAGAAAGACAAAACAGTCCCTGCTCCCAATGAGCTCCCAGTCTAATGGGGGAGAATAACATACAAACAACTATGTACAAAGGAGATGCATATAGGATAAACCAGAGATAATCACCTGAGGGACAGCATTAGCATTTAAGGGGATCAGGAAAATCTCAGGGAAAGTGGGATTTTAGTTGGGACTTAAAGAAATCCTAAATATGTCTTCATTTAAAAAAAATTTTTTTTTTTTTGCTTTCCTTCTGCACCTATCATGTATTGTTATATGATAGGTAGACATGGTTCCTCCTAGTAGATGAGGAATTTCATGTAGGAGGTCACAATTACAATAAAATAAGACCATCTCTTATCTGATCTTGCTTTGTCCTCTAGGACCAGATGCAGTCCTCTGCATATTAAGCATTTAACAAATATATGTGGAAGTTATTAGATAAGACAGGTACACAGATAATTACAATCTATCTCAGAATATCGTAAGCATATTGATTTTTTTTTTTTGGTGAGGCAATTGGGGTTAAGTGACTTGCCCAGGGTCACACAGCTAGTAAGTGTTAAGTGTCTGAGGCTGGATTTGAACTCAGGTCCTCCTGACTCCAGGGCCGGTGCTCTATCCACTGCACCACCTAGCTGCCCCTCATAAGCATATTGAAAAGATACAGAATCAAAACACTCAAAGAATCCAAGAATTAAGAGAGAAGTTTCAACTAGAGTTTTAAGGGAACTCTTCATGGAGAAGATAGCATCTAAACTAAACCTTAAATGATAATAGAATTTTAATAAAGAGAGAAAAGGGGGATGGGGCAATTTTTGGCATGCAATGTGGTTTAAACATTAAAATAGAAAAAAGCAACAAGAAGATTTTTTTCAAAATATTTATCAGTTTGACTAGTTCCCTAATTTTAGAGGGTGAGAAGAGGAACCATTAAAGATGATAGTCGGGGGCGGCTAGGTGGCACAGTCGATAGAGCACCAGCCCTGGAGCCAGGAGTACCTGAGTTCAAATTTGACCTCAGACACTTAACACTTACCAGCTGTGTGACCCTGGGCAAGTCACTTAACACCAATTGCCTCACTTAAAAAAAAAAAAAAAGATCATAGTCAAGGTTCAGAGAGGTAAGAAGATAACCATGGGAATATATTATTGTCTGAGGTAGCATAGTGGATAGAGTACTGGGCCCGGACTCAGAAAGACTTGAGTTCAAATCTGCTTTCAGGCATTTACTAGTTATGTGACCCTAGGCAAGTCTCTTAGCCTCTGCCTTATTACTGGAGAAGGAAATGGCAAACCATTCCAGTATCCTTTCCAAGAAAACCCCAAATGGGGTCACAAAGAATAAGCCACTACTGAAAAGAATAGAAGACCAACATCCTATCATCATGGAAGCTAAGGAAAGAGAGGACTTTTTGGGTTTTTGTTTTTGTTTTTTGCAGGGCAATGAGGGTTAAGTGACTTGCCGAGGGTCACACAGCTAGTAAGTGTCAAGTGTCTGAGGCCCAATTTGAACTCAGGTCCTCCTGAATCCAGGGCCAGTGCTCTATCTACTGCACCACCTGGTTGCCCCAGGTATACTTTAGATATTGTTATTCAGTCATTCCAGTTGTATCCAACTCTTTATGACCCCACTTGGGATTTTCTTGGCAAAGATACTAGATTCCTTTGCCATTTCCTTCTGCAGCTTATTTTACAGATAAGAAAACTAGGGCAAATAAAATTAAGTGACTTGCCCAGGGTCACACAGGTTGTAAGTGTCTGAGGCTGGATTTGAAGTCAAGAAAATGATTCTTCCTGACTCCAGACCCAGAACTCTATCCATTGTGCCACCTAGCTGTCCTGAGTAGCATTACTACATATGAGCATACCACATACTCACAAATCCTTTAGTGGCAGCATCTTATACTCAAATAACTATGAGCCCCAAATTGCTTCCTTTTGAACTCCTAAGAACAAGGGATCTAGGAATGGAGGAAGAAACAGTTTCAAAATGTTTTTTAACCATATATAGTATCCTTGCCTGTAGTATGTTAAGTAAAGGGATATATGAAAAATGAAATGGAATCAAGTGTTAGGTGATTTGGGAATTTAAAAATATGTCACTCAATCATCCAAATTATTTTTAGATTCAGAAAGTACACATCAATAAAAACATTGACTTCTTTTTAAAATTTTTCTAAGAGAATTTTCTGCTTACTTAAAATATAAGTTGTGGCAAAATTAGAAAAATAGTGGATTTTGTAAATGTGTGCTGATAACCTTTTTTTTTTTGGAAAAAAGTATTTTATTATTTTCCAGTTACATGTACAGATAATTTTCAACATTTGTTTATATAAGATGTCCAATTTCAAATTTTTCTCCCTCCCTCCCCTCCCACCGCCCTCCCCCAGACAGCAGGCAATCTGATATAGGTTATGTGTGTATAAATATATATATATATATATATAAACATTAAACATATTTCTGCATTAGTCATGTTATAAGAGAAGAATCAGAGCAAAAAGGAAAAATCTCAAAAAAGAAAAACAACAGCACCCAAAACAAAAGAAATAGTATGGTCCAATCAGCATCCATATTCCACAGTTCCTTTTTTTTTCTGGATTTGGAGAGCCTTTTCCATCATGAGTCCTTTGGAACTTTCTCGTACCGTTGGATTAGTGAGAAGAGCTGATAACCTTTTAATCATTGTTACTTTTGAATACTTTGTACTGTGAAGAAAATAAAAACACCAAAATACTATGCATTCGTCAGCCCAGATTTCCCTCTTCTACATAATTTCTCCCTTGTATTTAGTGTTCAATGTGGTTAGGGCTTGGCTACACTTGCCTTACAAGTTTGCAGAATTTTTTCAGTGTTATTATTTAACTACTTTGTGCACTTTTATGTCTTTTAAAAATATGTTCTGATATCCTTGATCTGAAAGAAAGAACAAAGGGAAAAAGACTGAATTGCTAAATAAATGATCATGAACTAGTATTCATTCCCCATTCAAAACATACACACACAATCATAACAATTGTAGAATTAGAAGGAATTTTTGAGATTATCTCGACTGACTTCTCCCCCTTTCCCCCCACCTTTTGCTGACAAAATGAGCTAAAGAGACAAAGCGAATTGCCTAAAATTATACAACTAGTTTACTTGCAGAGCTAGAACTAACTAGAACTAGGGTCTCCTAAATCTTTACTTCATTTTTATTCCATAACAGCACACTTTTCAGTTGAATCACTTTTAACTTGTAATTTTACCTCTTGCTTTAATATGTTTAATTCATGATACAGCCATGAAAATGAAAGAAGTAATAGAGAAGGTGTGAAAGAGGTCAACTCAAACATTCATTATATATTGTGTCAATTCATGAATTCAAAAGTCCCAAAGTATGTTCTCATAACCAAGTTATACCTATTTCTGATCTGTGGAGGGCTATCCAGATGCTCAAATCAACACTGTTTCATAGTGTTTATCTTCAAAACTATTCTAAACACCTAATTCTGAATAATTACTGGGGGAGGGCAAAGAGGGATTGACCACACTACTTAGGGCACTCTTGCACTTATTAGATACTTATGAAATGTGCCTCTCCTTTGGATGTGTAGTCGTAACCAACTACCCTTTACCCTAATAAGACCCAATCATCTTTCAGAAAATCAGTATTTTTATGGTCCTTGGGCCATCATGAAATAGTAATTGCATATTTATTGGTAGTTATAATGAACCATTATTAGCATGCTGCTTAAAGTATTTTTAATGAAAATAACCACAGGAAATCAGCACTTAGTAAATATGGGGGTGAGAGAGAAGTGGGAGGAGGAGGGAAATAAGAAAGGACAGGTGCATGGGTATCCATCTTTGGGCTTTATTCTTTCCAGGGCCAAAGTAACTTCCAGATAATAAGATAGACACAATAGAAGATATATGAATAAGATGTCACTTAATGCATTACTTCTGCACTACAGAAATAATCCTGAAAAAGTTTATGTACATCCCAAAGGGATTCTTTCACTGTCAGACGGTTCCATGGGCATGGGGGAGAATAACTATGTGTGCCGGTGAAAATATCCAGCATGTTTTCACTGACAATGATAAATGACCTTGGTCACTATTCTTACTCAGAAAGATTGCAGTTTTATCCCTATACTTGTGGCATATTCCATCCTGATACTTGTTCTTTAAAGTCAAGTCTGTATCTACTGCAAATTAGAGCAGAATCCCATTATACCAACATCATAACTTTTCTGAGTTTGAGTGAGAAAGATATATCATCATGAATTTAATCATTTGACCCTCAGTATAACTGATTCCCTGATAGATAGATATGTACTACAGAGTGGGGTCTGTATGTATGTATATGGGTATGTGTACCTTCCATTGAGATATGGGGTTCTAAAACGGCAAAGTTCTTTAAATTGTAATATTTTCATAGAATCATATATTTCAATCATATATGTGTGTGTAAATATTTATATAAACATCTATATACACATTCACAGACATATAGTCTTAAAATGGAAAACATCCATAATAATTTATAAATTATTTCTATATATGAAGTTTCTCTAGAAAATATACATGTACATGGAGATATAAATGGAAGAAAAAAATATAAAGGATTTTTCTCCCTTTTTAAATCCCACATTTAATTTTGTCTCACAAAGGATAATTCTGAAATTTCAGGACTGTTCAATGATAGTACTGTTGGCCAATTCTTATAGTTTTATCTTAAAATGTCCTTCATGTCCCATAGTATTTATATGTACTTAGTATGTGTATATATATATATATACAATGTGTATATATATATATACATACATACACACACACACACGTGTGTGTGTATGTATGTATGTATCCTGTGATAATTTTGGTGTTAAGTCATTTTAGTCGTGTATGATTCTTTGTGACCCATTTGGGGTTTTCTTAGCAACAATACTGGAGTGGTTTGCCATTTTCTTCTCCAGCTCATTTTACAGATAAGGAACTGAGGCAAACAGGGTTAAGTGACTTTCCCAAGGCCACATAGTTAGTTAGTGTCTAAGGCTACATTTAAATTCAGCAAGATGAGTTTTTGTGTCTCCAGACCTGGTACTCTATCCACTGAGACACCTAGCTGCCTTTGGCAACGTATACAGCCCAAATTTTCATTTCAAATAGAAAAAAGATGTTATAAACAGCTCAAGAAGCACAAGTGTGTTTCTTAAGTATATTATTTAAAGCTGTTAGTATCTGGATAATTCAAAACAGAAAAGCACCAACACAGAAAATGATTTTTTTTATTACCCCCCCAACCCCCCCCCACAAAAAAGAGAAAAATCTGGATTTGGGACTTTATCCTAATTAGCCACCTACATGGTATCACTTTACTAGATAATTACATAATTGCAAGCTCTCTCTAATTGATATAGAATTACAGATTTTATCATTCTGTCCATAGTAATATATACTGTAATATAACAAGCAAAGTATGCTCTAATACCATTATAAGACACCACCACCCCAAATTTGAAAGCATTAGATGGGACATATCATTTGTACTTCTGCACCTTCACATGCACCCTTCTTTCATCTGCTCTCTTTGTACTTATTTTCAAAAGACAAAATTTCTCAAAATGTAATTCCGTATATGTGCTGCTAACATACCAGGTGATAGGTATGTATTATTAAATTTTCTGAATAAATATATTTTAAAAAGTAATTACACTAAAATTTCCCTAGTGTGTATCAGGCCTCACTTTTCTATGGACAATGAAGTCATCATCATCATGTAACTTTGATCTTGCAATTATTTGTAATTCCAGATTAAGATATCACAAATGAACAATTATGATTTATGACTTCATTGAATGGAATAAAAAAAAAGAAGATGAAGTCTAATGAAGTGAGGTTTTGTTTTAGACAAAAGTGAAACAATTTATATCATTCACAAAGAAAATATATTAACTGTATTAAAAATCAATTTATGATTTTGCCATCTTAAAAGCCTTTTTAATGGTCTAAGATGTAACTACATAGTAATTTATCCTCAAACCAAAAAAAAAAAAGTTTTTTAAAGAGCTTTAACCGCAAGTTACAAAATATTTGAATTATAATGGAAAAGTTGTACTTTTATGACTATTGAGCTTCTGTACTATTCTCGTCTTTTCTCCTTCTTATGTTCATCCAGGCTGTTCCACCACCCAACTTTGAGATGCCAGTTTCTATCCCAGTGTCCAATCACAACAGTTTGGTATATAGTAATCCAGTCAGCTCACTGGGCAACCCCAACCTTTTGCCACTGGCTCACCCTTCTTTGCAGAGAAATAGTATGTCTCCTGGAGTGACACATCGGCCTCCAAGTGCAGGTAACACAGGTATGTACTGTCAAATATTGAATGTCAACAAATAATTTTTAAGAGGCTACTTTTAGCAAAAGAGTTATGGTACTTTATTTACTTTGTACTAAGGCAAGGTGCCATCTCATCAACTCCAAGTTATTAAGAGAAAAAAAAAATCAGAAGCCAAACTATTTCTAAATTATCTGATGCAACATAAATCTGCTATATATTTATATTGGAATCTTTTAAAAAGAATGCTTTGTTGTAAGCAGTTTTGAATCTGCTTGGGCCTATGGATCTGCATTATAGGAAATTAAGCCCTTTATTCACATTAAAACAAAAGTTTGCTTCAAAATGTCTAAATAGATAGCCTATAAAACCTAAGGAAACATTTGTTACCCATTGATTGCTTCTACTCTTTCAATTAAAAAAAAAGCATTAAACACATCTGTATATACCTCTTTTCTGTTCATAGAAATTTAATTGAATTTCACATTTGATGAAATAAAAACCATGCAAGCATTTTAAAAGTGCATTATTTTAATGATTGTCTTAAAATATAAATGCTTCTAATTTTAAAAAATAAAATAAGAAGCACCTAAGAATCTATAGGCAAACATGTCTTTTCAAAAAAAGAAGTAGTCTCGGGGCAGCTAGGTGGTGCAGTGGATAGAGCACCGGCCCTGGATTCAGGAGGACCTGAGTTCAAATCTGGCCTCAGACACTTGACACTTACTAGCTGTGTGACCCTGGCCAAGTCACTTAACCCCAATTGCCTCACCAAAAAAAAAAAAAAAGTAGCAGACTCTTTTTGGAAAGAGAGAAAAAATAATGGGATTATAGTAAAGAGACCTGGATCAAGTCCTCACTCAAGTTCTTATTGTTTGTGGACCCTGAGCAAGACTATTCTCTTCCAGAGGCTCTTTATCTTTACAATGAAAAAAACACACTAGCTAATTCTAAAGTTCTCTCCTCGTCCATGATGAGACCATGAAATAATGAGACCATGAAAGCACTGTCAATGTTGCTACTTAGCCTATGAAGTCATCCCAAGAGTAGTAATGCAGTATTACATGAGAAGCCTTTGGAAAACTGGTCATTCAGTCATGACTTTCACCACACCTCATACCCATGTGATGTATGATCATTGTGCATCTCAATTTATCCATTTGTAAAATGAGCACAATAATCCTCACTCTATATACATCACAGAGTTTTGAGGAAAGCAAATTTAAAAGGAACTACCATATCATTTCCCATCTAATTGAAAGCAAATATTATAGAATAGAGATTGGACTTGTGATTTCATCGGTGTATGTAGCACCTTCTTGACACTCTCTAGTGTTTGAGAGTTGCCTGAAGCACTGAGAACTTAAGTGACTGGCCAGGATCATACAACCCGTGTGGGACTTTAGGTCTTTCTGGCTTTGAGACCAGAATGCCTTTTAAGGACTTCTTAATTCTTTCTTTCTTTCTTTCTTTTTTTTTGCGGGGCAGTGGGGGTTAAGTGACTTGCCCAGGGTCACACAGCTAGTAAGTGTCAAGTGTCTGAGACTGGATTTGAACTCAAGTCCTCTCTGAATCCAGGGCTGGTGCTTTATCCACTGCGCCATCTAGCTGCCCCCTTCTTAATTCTTTCTAATCAAACTTTACTCTGAAAATAAATTTTGCCTCTGTATTTTAAAATCGGCCATGAACAGGATAAACACTGTATTAAGAATCATGTCCATGAATCAATAAATAAAGGACAAAAACTTTAAAAAAAACCTTTCTTGTACTTGCTTCACATACTTTGGGAGAAAGGGGCTTGTGTGATTTGGGCACAATAATCTCTTCCCAATAAACAGGCTTCCCCATAGTATCTGCCTGAGGGGAAAAAACAAGTTAGCAAAACTTTAACAAAGAAAATTCATCTTCTTGTTGCTGCTGCCATAGAGACGCCTGTGAAAATGATAAATAGTAGTCAATCACTTTGCATGGGCAGCTGATAAAGGTAGTTTAAGTTTTAGGAGGGAAGAACATTAATTGTGTAAGAGATCCAACATCAAATATACAGTGATAAGTACATATTAGTGTCTGCCTCACCAAACTATTTTTTGGCCTTCAGTTTTTTCTGGGGTGATTACCTTAAAATAATTACCTTGGGAAAAATATGTGTGTTTGTGTGTGTGTGTGTGTGTGTGTGTTTGTGTGTGTGACTTCCCAGATGTGACTTATATAAAAATAAAGTGTCAATTTTCTTGGACAACGTCAATAGTAAGAAAAAGAAATGATCTTGCCACAGTGTCAGCGTAGAATGTGTTTTTAATGTTTGAGCATAGCATGTCGTGATGAAGCAAATATGTGAACTGTTGTTTGACTTGGGCGGGTGCTCTGAAATTTCATGATTATTTTGGGGGTAAGGTAGTAATGAGTTTAGGGTAAAGCTTTTGTGATTATTTTTTTATTTAGCCACTCCTGTTTTGACAATTTCTTCCTAATCCATAGGTGGTCTGATGGGCGGGGACCTCACAACCGGTGCAGGCACCAGTGCAGGTAATTGAGACAATTTTGATTATTCCAGTCTATTCGGGGTGGGGAGTGGGGATGGGAGATGTTTATAGTGAATGGTGTACAGTAAAATAATTCAGAAGGTAAAATGGAGGTGTTTGTGACAATAAAAGGCAAAGCCAGCCCTTCTGACTATCTCTCAGTTAAATAGTGTTCTGAGGTAGTTACTTATTAAATGACACCTTAGTAATATCCTTTTTATTGAATAGTACCTTAGTAAATGAAACTTCCAAAAGTATGCAATATGTAATTAAGGGACCTGAGCATTCAGAATATCTGATTAAATTCTAAGTACCACTGCAAGGAATAATAAGTGTACCATTATAAGGGCATATCACTTACAGTGTTGAATACTTGAGTCACATTAAATTGTGAACTCTCTGCTCCCAAAGAGGAATTAACTTCCCCAGGTCTAAAGTAAAAGAAAACGTTGTCTCAGGTATTTGCATTATACTTAATAATATAATTTATAAAATAAAACCATAGTTGGCATTAAAATGAGCATAGGAATTAAATAAGAAACATGAAAGGAGAAAAAAACCTTTAGTTTTGTTTCTACACATCTAAGTCCTTTAAACTGTGGCCAATGGTTTCGGTGGCACATTCCATCAAGGTTCAGTATTAATTCATAATATTGTGATTATTAAGATATTGATGTCATTTTTGATGCAAAGGCAAGAAGATACAATACTTTCAAATGCCAACTGCAGTTCACTGTTGGTATAGGAAGTAACCATGGCAATTTTTCTGCAGCTGAGGCTATGCTGTACATTTTAAATTGCAGCGAGTGTGCATGAATGACATGAGGTTATGTTTGAAATGTCAGAAAAGGATTCAAGTTTATTAAAATATTCATGCATGATCTAGTTAAAATATTCTGCCAGGGTCAGATGTAATAAACAGCTGATCATAAGAAAAAGGGATGAATTTGGGGCTTTAGCCTTTGCACCCCTGGGAAAAAATGCACACAAAACATTTGCTTAATGCTATCCATTGAAAGATAGGATTTCTCCCCTCTGATTTGAGTTTTTCAGTCTTGCATTCCCTAACCAATGCATCCAAATCATGAAAACCAAATCAGGAATTTCACTAGTTTGTTGAACACCACACCCATGTTGTCTCCTTTTTTGAAGTGAACCAAAAGGGTTTTTTTTTTTATTTTAACCCAATAAATAAAATTGAGACAGAAGCAAAATTACATATTTTCCCAAATTATCTAATCACCTAGAATAGTATTACTTTGTATGCACAGTAATTTTTGTTTAATAAATATTGTACCAATGACAGAACAAACCCAGAAAACCTAAATTTAACTATTCTACAAATTCATGCTTTTATTTCAAGACATGCCAAAACTTAAAATCAGAGAGAAGTTGAAGGAGCCTAAGAGACCCAGGAAATCAGGCTCAAGGGATAAGATTATGCATTTACCCTACTGGCATGACACTTAAAACATTAAGGATTAGTTCCATTGTCAGCTTCGATTACTAGTCTTGTAGATAGACTGGTCCTCCACTAACAGAAAGCATACTCAATTTTATGTTAACTTGCATAAAGTCATAATATCATAAAAAGTCCTTAAAATGTGCAGTTTTCCTCCCCACTGCAAGATCAGTACTACAGACTGATAAATTCTATTCAATTTTAAAGATTTCTAAGGAAGAGATTTTACCCTTTATTAAAGTTACTCTATGGCTATTGCCCAAGATCCACAATAATGATATAGTCAATATATATTGATGAAAGGAAGCCACTTCTGTTCAGAACAAAGAACTTATTTTCCAGTTTCCACTGGGTTGTGACATAGCTGTAGTTCCTTTGGATTTTTTTCAATCAGGACATGGAAGAGTTGTGGTTCCTAGGAACACCTGTTGTAGATGCCACTTAGTCTTCAGCTTAGCTATCATGTCCTGCCCATAAACGGAGGCTTCTTCCCTGCTTTCTTGTACAAGGCAGGATCATATGTCTAGGCTGAATATATCTCTGCTGATGTCAGAGTGTCACATAGCACCAAGGGGAAAAGGGGCCAGCCAGGATGTCTCTAGGTTTGGACAAAAGGGACAACTCTGGCAAAATAATGAGATATCCTCTGAGTTCTGGACAGTGCCATTGAAAAAACATCAGACAGAAGTAAAAAAGAAAACTCTAAGGTCACAGCGCAAGCATCTGTACAATTGTTTTGAAATATTTCTTTTGATCTTGGTGGCTATTTTACAATTTTATTTGTATATTATAAATCATCTCAGTATGTTTTTAAGACCCAATAGTGGACAGTGAGGTTTCAATAAATTAAATAAGCCTTCATTGCATAAGCTTTCTCTTAATATATCTCCACTGAATAGTGAAGTTGTTGGAAAGTAAAATATGAAGGCACATCACCCCTAATTAAATGCCACCCCCTCATACCAAAACAAAAGGCCTGCCAGCTGAAAAGCAACACATAGAATATCAAAAGTGAAAGAAACCGTAGAGGTCATCTAACCCAATTTTCTTTTACAAATTAGGAAACTTAATTCCAGAGAGAGGTGAAGTGACTTGCCTGAGGTCACACAGTGGCAGAGTAGAGATAAGAATTCTGTGTTCTTAGGTCCCAAGCCTGAAGTCTCTCCATTTTACCGTACTACTTCCCTGGTATGAAGTATTTGGCTGAAAAAAAGACCAAAGGCCACAAAAGGGAAGACATTGCTTTTATATCCAACCCTGGTTATATGCCAAAGGAAAGTCATCTTCATGTCAATTTTGGGCAGTAATAATGGGAAAATAAAGGTGACACCCTCTACATTAAACTCATGTAGAACTAGATTTATTGTCCAAGCTAAGATTACCCTCTAAGAATAGATTACTTTTTGATGCAACTTGATTAGAGAACTCCCTCATTCCTTGTTCTCCTGGTGGGTTCCATGCATTCTGGTTCTAAATTTGAGAACACCATCTTTTTTTTTCTTATTACCTTTGTAGCATGGCTTTTGCTTCCTCTAATCACTGAATTTCAGAGACAAGTGCATACCGAAAGCCCTTTTCATTGTTCACCCCAAACTTCATTCAAAATTTCCAAACTGGATACAATAAATCCATAGACTCTTTGAGTTGGAAAGGACTTCAGCAGCCATCTATCCAATCCCTATACCAAAAGAATCCCCACTTTAACAGTAGATCTAGTTTTTACTCAGTTTCCTTTGACAGTGCTGTTCGAAAACATTTTACCACCAATAGTATCTGGATTAGAGGAGAAAAAATCCTGAAGAGAGCACTAGTCAGAAACCTTCAATTCACTGGTGTTAACCCCCTCCTTCCTTTTTTGGGGGGGGGGGCAGTCAGTGAGGGTTAAGTGACTTGTCTAGGGTCACACAGCTAGTAAGTGTCAAGGACCTGAGGCCAGATTTGAATTCAGGTCCTCCTGAATCCAGGGCCAGGTCTTTATCCACTGTGCCACCTAGCTGCCCCACACCCTTCCTTTCTGAAATTGATTCACCAATTCCTTTGGTTCACCTTTAGCTGTGTAGACATGGCATAAAAGGTCTTGTGTGACTATTGGTCAGGTTTCAAGGTTCCGAAAGGAGTTATCTTGCATCCTGGTCCAGATGCGAAGATCCAACATAATTGATATAAATATAGATATATATTGGACCTTTTATTTCAGTGGTATAGGAAAGTTTTATATGATGACACTTCCCCTCTCAGTGCAGACAGACACCTTCTTTAATAGTTTATAGTCTTAGAGAATTGACTACAACTCTGAGAGCTCAAGTGACTTGGTTCAGATCATACAGCCTGTGTGTGTGTGTGTGTGTGTGTGTGTGAGAGAGAGAGAGAGAGAGAGAGAGAGAGAGAGAGAGAGAGAGAGAGAGAGAGAGAGAGGCGGGCCCTATACCAAGGATTTCCTGTCTCCAAGACCAAGTCTCCAACCACTAGACCCCAATGACTCTTGATCAATGTAGAATAACTTATATGATAAAAAAAATTAGTGTAACATGAAACTTTCTAGATTATAGGACCCCCTTATTTAAATTTTGATCAGAATAGCTAAATACTATTTGATTTCCTGAAACTAAAAGAGGAATGAATATATAATAGTGTGTCTCACTGTAGTAAGAAAAACAAACATGGAAGCAAGCCATTAATCAATAAACATTTATTAAACACCTACTATTTGCCAGGTACTGTACATTCATATAATGGTCTAAAGTCTGAAAAGTACTTTACATTAATAATCTCATTTAAGCCTCACAATAATCCTGTGAGGATGAGACTAAGTGTATTATCCCCATTTTACAGATGAGGAAACCAAATCTCAGAGAAGTCAAATGACTTGCCCATGGTCAGGTGAGAAGTGCATGCACCATTAGTCAGTCACCCAAAGTTGCACACATTTTCCTAACACTGCTAATGTTTGGGGTTGAAGACCTCAATGTATTATTGAAAGTTATCCCCAAATTTGGTCGCCACTTCATTTTTTAAAATTGTTATTAATTGTTGGAAGAACCATTTTCACGATGAAGTGGTAATAATATAGTGACACTAGGACCAGGCGTTTGATGTAACTGAAAATGAGCTGGGAGGCTAAGTAGAGTTAATCATTTTATTTATGGGCTTCAGTTGGCAATCACTCATATAAAGTATTGGGCTGAAAGAGGTTGCAGGCTCAAACCCCAGCTCGAGCATTTAACTCTCTATATACCATGGAGAAAGTCCTTGTCTCCCTCGGCCTGAGTTTCTCATCTGTAAAATGACGAGATTGTACTAAACCTTCTCTGAGCTCCCTTCCAGCTCGAGATAAACAATGCTCAGATCCTCTACATGACCTAACCCTACTCACTGAAGAGCCACACCAAGAAGCTGCGGATTCTTTAATTAGTTTTTCATAGTTTGTCTGCAAAATTAAATTTATAAAGTGCCATTTTTTTTAATACTTGATAATTGAAAGATCTAACTCAGGACAGCTCTCTTAATGACTTAATTCTATAGAAACAATTGCTATTACCAGAGAGCGGTGACAAATTAAGGATGAATGCCTACTGATTTTTTTTAATGTAGCTCTGTTTGCTTGCACTTTAACAAAGTTGCATAGCAGTTGGTAGAAATGAGAAAGGTGCATTTTATTATTAAACTAAAGATTAAAATGACCAATGTCCTAAGTGATTTCCTGATATGTGATTGTAACAAAAAAAAACTAACAATGAGCCTATAGAGAACTTATGAGCATTTTACAATCCAAAATAATTTGACCACTAAGACAAGAAATGTCATATATTCAATAGTTAATAATGTTTATAATATCTACATGTTAATTGCTTATGTGACATTTATTATGAATGGGATGTAATTTTATAAAAAAGAAAATAATTCAATATTTTGTTTGATGTTGGATAGCAAGTTTATGCTTTTGGGTATAACTATTGCCATTTTTAAAAATGTTTAATCAATATCATGTTAAACAGCCACTTAAAAGCAAGAAGTGGGATATATAGGAAGAAAATTGAACTCTAAATTAGGAGACCTGGATTATATTTCCAGCTATGTCATTTCAACAGCTGTTTGATTACAGAATCTCCCAATCCAATCCAGTAAACATTTATTTAGCAGTCACTATGTGTAAGGCACTGTGCTAAACTCTGGGATACAAATTTTAAAGAAAAGGGGGAAAAAAGGCAGACCCAGTGATCAAGGAGCTTTAGAAGTGATTTTGTTGTTGTTCAGTCTTATGTAACTCTTTATGAACTCATTGGGGTTTTCTTTTTCTTTTTTCTTTTTTTTTTTTTTGCGGGGCAATGGGGGTTAAGTGACTTGCCCAGGGTCACACAGCTAGTAAGTGTAAAGTGTCTGAGGCCGGATTTGAACTCAAGTACTTCTGAATCCAGGGCCGGTGCTTTATCCACTTTGCCACCTAGCTGCCCCTTTGGGGTTTTCTTGACAAATATATTGGAGTCGTTTGCCATTTCTTTCTCCAGCTTATTTTACAGATGAGGAAACTGAGGCAAACAGGATCAAGTTACTTGTCCAGGGGCATATAATAAGTGTCTAAGGCCAAATTTTAACTCAGGAAGATGAATCTTTCTGGCTCCAGGTTCTGAACTCTGCACTGCACAACCTGGCAAACCACTGTGCTAATTAGCTGCCCATTAAGTAGTAGGGGAAGATAGTACACAAAAGGAAGCTTGAAGGAGGGGGGACCCTGCACTTAAGCAGAGCTGCCAATGGAAAATGGAGGTAATTGGGAAGTCCAGATCCCAGCCCTTTATAGGAAAGCTTTCCAGAGGAGTTTAGTGATGTACTCTCCAATTACAGAGGAGAAGAGGCTGAAGGAGCAGGGCTGGTGTTGAATATGATGATGAGATTTCAGGTGATAAGTTAGTTTGTCTTGAGTGGGGCATCATGTTCCCTAAAGTTCAAAACAAACAGAGCTGCAGTGCTCACACAATGGGATTTTATACTTCTAATTTTGTGACCTTAAACAAGTCAACTTCAATGGGATTCAATTTGTTTGTGTGAAATTGGCAGGAAGTCAGGGAGATAGATGATCTCTAAAGTTCCTCCCAGCCCTAAAATTCCATAGTTAACTGTCTTACTTTTAAAAAAGTTGTCTTTTTATTAATATTATACTAATGATCAAAAATACCAAGGCATGTGCATTTCCTCATGGATGTATTACAAAGAAGCTGAAGAAATTTATTATACAAAAATTGGAGGAAGGAAAATGACATATAATTCAATCAGAATGTTAGAGGTGAGACTTTAGAGCTCATCCAATCCAAAGGGATAAGCAACTGCAAGCTAGATACATTAAATGATGAAGGTAATTGATTCCTAGCAAATCATTTAAGCTTTGAGAACCTTAATTTCCACATCTGAAAAATAAGAATATAGCTTATATTACGGAGTAGTTGTCTAGCAGATACCTTATAAAACATAAAGAGATATATAAATAGGAACTAGAGCAGCTAGATGGCTCAGTGGATAGAGTACAGGGCTTGAAGTCAGAAGACTCATCTTCCTGAGTTTAAATCTGGCCTTAGATACTTATTAGCTCTGTGCCCCTGGGCAAGTCACTTAACTGTGTTTGCCTCAGTTCCCTCATCTCTAAAATGAGCTGGAGAAGGAAATAGTGAACCACTCCAGTATCATTGCCAAGAAAACCCCAAGGGTCCTGGAGAGTCAGACCCAACTGAAACAACTCAACAACAAATGTGAGCTATTATTGTTAGGGATTTCATATACTAGTATAGGAAACCCCAAGTGAGGAAATTCAAACAGTGCAAGTTGACATGTCCTCTGCAACACTCAGAGAGTTGCCTAAATCACTGAGAAATTAAACGACTTGCCCATAAGTTGCCCATAAGTTGCAAAAAAAATAATAAAAATACTTCAGTTAAAGCACCATTATTTTTATTATTATTTGAGTCACCTAAGGTCATATAACTAGTTTAAACAAAAGCTGAGTACAAAACACATATTTCTTGATGCTCAGTTTGTCTTGAAACAGTACCACTGTTTTGGGAAACCTTTTCTTTTAAGGAAAATATAAATATTGTCTGTCTTTATTTCCTTTTTAAATAATGCACAGGGGCACCTATAGAGTTCTCACTAAGCACTCATAAAGTTTGGTCACATGTTCTTGGGATTAGCCTACTGGAGACCTATACTTTTAACCACATGTAAGGATAACAAATTTACTTTTTTGTTGCACCCTAAAGCAGCACAAATTCAGATTTAAATGGTCAAGAAATAAAAGTTAATTATAATTTAGTCACTTCTAAATGAGAAAACAACTTCTGATTGTTAATACAAGGGCATAATTGTGTGTGTGTGTGTGTGTGTGTGTGTGTGTGTGTATTTTGCTTCTCCAACAGATATAAGTGGGAAATGAAAAGTGAAAAAAAAAAAAGAAACCACTCTTAGATTAGTAGTTAGGCTCATGTTTTGAAACTTATTTTGTTGGTTTGGATTGTTCTAAGCAGTAACCCTGAAGTCATCTACAATTTTACCTTGGGAGCCAACCCAGGACATAAATAAAGCCCAAGAAAACTGCTTGCTTTTTGTTATTATTATTATCCTGTGCAATTAAATATGAGTGATATTTTTAACTGAAACCAAGGTTATCTCAGATTTGGTAGAGAAAGAATTATTTTGTCATCTCACTGGATACCCCCACATCACATGTTTTGTGACTGCTACCAGCAAAATTAGTATACACTTCCCATTTACAATAGCCGGCAAATTATAAATGTAGCACCCTTCTCTAGAGACTTCTATTTGGGGGACTGGTGAATGGACACTGGGAAAATCAACAACTCAGAGGGCCAGCTCATTTTATTGTAAAGTCCATCTTACTGTCTCACCTTTTTTTCTGCATTTGAGCGTGAAGTAAAAGCTGACCAACCTTTTGACTTAGAGATGTAAGGAGTTTTCACTTTTAAAGAAAGCACATGGATTTAAAAACATTGAAGGGTTGCAAATTCTCACTTGCTAGAAAGTTATTTTGGCACTTTAATATCTTAGAGGTTTATATTCATTTATCTAATGTATATCCTGTTTTCATCCTAATCCAGAATTCTTTATCACCTTTTTTCTTAAGATGCTTGACTAAATAATGTCAAGAATATGATTCTCCATTCAGACCAATTTGCTTCATATGAATGTGATTATTGATAGAATTGGGCCTCAATTGTCCTAAGTGGTTGCTGGATTTTTAAAATTATTATTCCAAAACTCAAACAATCAACATATTTCCACTATCAGTCCACCTCTTTTTTGTGTGTTTCCCTATTTCCTGATTTTCCACATCAGTATTATGTGATTTAACTTGGGGCAAGTGTTGAAAGAAAGGCATTTAAAAAATTATAACCAGAGAGCAGCTTAGGTGGCAAAGTGGATAAAGCACTGGCCCTGGATTCAAGAGGACCTGAGTTCAAATCGGGCCTCAGACACTTGACACTTATTAGCTGTGTGACCCTGGGCAAGTCATTTAACCTTCATTACCCCACCAAAAAAAAATTATAACTAGCATAAATTTGCAAACTGTGAAAAATCCTCCTCTTCTGGAAATCAAACTCTCCATACTAGGGACTTTATTAATTGGGCTTTGCAGTTCTTAGCCCACATTCTCTGATGTAATGCAACTCTTCTTGTTCTTTCCAATTGCTTACTTTTCACTAATAGACTTATATCCTATTAAGTTAGAATTTCAAAACCAAGAATATCTAAAATGATGATATATTTTATATTCAGAAATACATACCAAAAGATCATTAGAAACTTCAAATTAAAGGAAATGAAAGCTATGTCTATATGGTGCCAAAAGCTTAGAGAGCAGAGGAGGGAGGGTAGGAGCAAAAAAGATTCAGTTAATCATCTGGATGTTTTGTCTACAAGACGCTAAACATCCAGATATCTAGCCTTGCATAGAAAAAAACACCATCTAGATGACCGATTTTTTTTTTCATTTTTCATCCTGATGTTTTGGTAGCAGCCTATTAATAGTTAAGGAATGGGATTGACTGGGTACTGCCACTAATTAGTTATGTTAATTGAACAAAACTCAATCTTCCTCCCTTTTCTCCTCAACCTGACGTTCCCCCTTAAATAAAATGGGTATAAATATTTAACACCAACTCCAGCTGGAAAAGAAAACTAAGGAAATGCTGTTTGTAGAATTAGAAAAAAAACAACCTTAAGACTTAAAACCAGTGTATTTCTTTTAAGAAAAAACATTGCTGGTATACTAATTAAAAGGAGAGGAAAGTTTTTTTGTTCAGCACACAATTTTGAAAATGTTTAAATAATTTCTAAGTTTTTATATGTGTCAAGGAAAATGATAAAATATATTTGCAGCTCATGAGTTAACTGTATAGTGCTAGTGACATTATACACACAGTACATATATAGTGTTTTCTCACCTCACAGAACAGAAACTTGACTACTAATATTCTCCAGGTCACTAAGGAAAGAATTAAGGGAGAGAAAGGGGAAGAAGAGTGTGAAAAAAGATATTTTGTAACAAGGTCAAGGGAAGGAGAATGGATGTCTGAACTATTGAGATATGCCTTCCTCATCATTTCTTGGAGGGTTTTAGCCTCAGGGTCAGAACATACAATGCTCAGTCAGATATGCAAATTTTGACAAGTTTGCCAGTGTTCATCATTTGCCTGGGCGAATGCCAGCACACTGTGGCTGAATTAAAGAGATACTTACAATAATAATAGCAAATCCTCATGTATAGTGAAGATAGCTCCATATTCAAATGTTGCCATTGTAAAGGAATTTCTCTTAATCATTTGTATTAATTGAACAACACATAGAAAACTACAGGATTTATCACAGTTTTCTTAAAATGTTTCTGAAGCATAGTTTTGTTAAGTATCAGAATGGGAAACACTTTACAAAATAGTGTTGTTTTCATGGTAGAGATAATTCTTTAAGTGGGGAGGGGCATCATTACTCTTGGTAACACTGTAAATTCAGAAGCTTTATCAGTCTGTTTGCATCCTTATTTCTTCTGTTTGCCACTCAAAACAATTTGTAACAAATATTGTTTTGATTTCTCTAGACTTTTGATTTCTCTAGACATCTGTAGCAGTTGTGTAAATGTTAAAAAGACAAGTAATTATTAGTTCCCTAATCTGTGCCATGTCTTCTCTCCAATTTACACTATCTCAATATTTTTATTTGTAAAAAATGATTGAGGAAATATGTGGTCATGTCAATAATGCAAAATGTCCCGCATTGCTAATAACGTGAGATTCCCCCAAATCACAAAGAATAAGCAGTTTAAAGGGGATCTTAAAATCTATCACTCATTGTTAAGTGAAATTTTGTGAGATGGAAATGCTCAATATCATTTTCATGAAGCAATTAAAATATCCCTTTATCAAACCATTGCTAAAAACAATAGCTCTGAGTTATATTTTGTGTACATTCATGTTCTGGAAGCATCACATTGTCAATTTCATCTTTATGCTGCAAGCTGCATCTTTATTCAGAGATAGAAAATATATGGACTCATTATAAATCAGAAAACATCTGGACTTCATGCTTACTCTTGAATATTGAAGAATATAGTTTAGGTTTCCTCGATCTTGGAATGCAGCATTATGTATCTGCTCCAGGGTAGGAAAAGAAAAGAAAGAAATCAGGGCAGGCTTTTAAATTCTTGATGCCAAAAAAAAAAAATCCAAAATTAGTTCATTGGAGCATTAACAAATCAAAGCTCTGAACCTCTACCAAGTGCAATATGCAATCTATCTCTTTAACAGGGCTTCTCAGTTACTATTTCATAGGCTTGACTAGCTGGCCCCAGCTCCTGCAAATTAATATGCCCCAACAGTGATAGTTGTATCCATTGCCTAAAATGCTAAACAAAACTGGGTACAGACTAGTTTGCACAGTTTTATACATTCTACCCAAAGTTCCCATTCGGGTTAAAAACAAAGCAAAAGAAAAAACAACAACAACACAAGAACATTGTAATGGCTTTCCTAGGTTTTATGGCAGGTACCCACATCAATACTTTGAAAAAACAATGTGCTGCCAGAAAGTGAAGCTAAGAAGGGCATGTGCATTCTGACTCCAGCATGTTTATGGTAGAGCTCCTTCTCTGTAAGCTGCTCATTTCATGAAAGTCCACTAAACAAAACAAGACTGGGAAATATTCAGAAACAAGCAACCCAGACAGAATTCATGTGACACCAACATAGCTTCCAGCATGACATGGTCAAGCAAGCCTAGAAATATCTTTTTAGATTGTCTGCTGCCCTCTAACTGGTATATCTAAGAATAGTCTCTTGGCTTTGGTATATTCTTGGTTCCTTCCCCCCCCCCCCCAGACCACAGCAGTCACTGAGGTTTTGCAAGGATTTTCTTTGTAGGCTAACTTTACACATTATCATTTCCATAGGGAAAACAAAGAAAAGGTGGAGCCCTCCTTTTATGTTAAGAATCTATAATCAGAAGGCTTTAGCTGGTTAAGAATCATAAGTCTCACTTTCTTGCCCCTTTTGCATTAGGACATGTAATTTTTCCAATATGTATGGAAACATCTAAAAAGATAATCAGGTTTTCCATATATTTGACCCTACCTGTTTTGTGGGTGCCTTTTCCCCTAATTCTCTTTCATGAAAAAGATCTTTTTTTTTTCAAAAAAATATGAGTGATTCAGAATAGCTGAAGAAATGGATATATTGCCTGGAGCTTTAAAAAGGTTTTCAGGCAGTCAGGATGACTGGTGTGAATATAAGAATATAAACTTCATTTTCATAATATTTTTCTCCTGATAAATTCAAAATAAGATTGTCTTTTCCAACATTGTAATATCATGCATAAGCATATTTACTGTATACTATGTAATATTTGAGGAACAGTCATATAAAAAGTATTATAATGTAAATTATACAGTCCTGACCTTGGGTTTTTGCCCACCCCCTGGTAAACCAACTTCTACTTTTAAAATTAAAAGTACACAAAAATGTATTCCAAATTGTAATGCTATTATTTATGTCCAAATCCCAAGATGAATAAGTCATTGGAATGTAAATTTTTAAAACTATTCTAATAATAAAAAAACTAATATGGCAAAACATTTTGCTGAAGTGAAAACAAATCAATACCATTAAAGGTTCAGCTATAAGAAATATAATGCTTTCCTGCATTAGAGCAATTTGCTCCCAAATTCCCCCAAATCAGATGCCATTAACAAATTACTCAACAGAAAAAATTATGTACACCTATATATTAGACACTGTTGCTGTTCCCTAATAGCGGATACTATAAAACTCCTCAAAGCTCAGCTGTACTGACTACAGAGTGCTTCTGGTAAAAGTGGATACTTTAAACTGACAATAAATATGTAATCATCTTTACCCTTTGAGTCTATTACAGAGGAGAAAGTTATTGACAAAATTATTATGAAATCTAACTTTAGAAACATTTGAATATCCATATTAGATAACTTCACCAAACATTAAACAATTGTTTCAGTATCCAACTTTTCTAACATGCCATTTGCATATATACATGGGCAGGCACAGGCCAAGATCAGGAAGACCTAAGTTCAAATCCAGACTCAGACACCTACTAGCTGTGTGACCCTGGGAAAGTCACTTAACCATGTTTGCCTTAGTTTCCTCATCTGAAAAATGAGCTGGAAAAGGAAATGGCAAACCACTCCAATATCTTTATCAAGAAAACCCCAAATGGGGTCACAAAGAGTCAGACATGATTGAAAAACAACTAAACAATATATATATATATATATATATATATATGCATCTGTATACTACTCAATTAGGGTGAAGAGAGAAGCCATCCCAAATAATCTGATTTATGATATTAATATCAGGGTTTTCTAATGGCTTCCAGTTAATCATATGACCAAATTTTCCCTCAGTGGTTTTCCTTATTTTTGCCTATCTACTAAGATATCTATCCTCAAATGAGGTTTTCTTATGCAAATGAAAACAAAGTACCATGAAGGAACTCAAATATTCAAATGATCCATAATCTCATCCATGTGGATGTTCCTTTTAATCATTTAAATTATAACCCATAAAACAAAGAACTATGCAGGAAATTGAGGAAAATACCGAATCTGAGGTCCCCCAAATATCCAGTTTTACCTCAGTTTACTCTATTATTTAGAGCCATTTTTTCTGATTACCCCCTTCTGTATTCTAAATTCCAACCAGACCTATTTGATACTCATCATATGCACCATTCCATAGCCCATCTCTGTGTCTTGGAATAAGCCTTGCTCTGTACCTGAAGTGTTCTACTTCCCTCCACTTGTCAATGTCCTTAACCTTCCTCAGGACTCAAGTGCCAACATGTAGATCTCCTTTCTTGATTTCCCTTACCTAACCAAATCTGCTCCTGTCCTCCAGATTACATTAAATTTACTTTTTATGTTTGCATTGACTTAACTGTTTACATGTTGCTCCTTTTCTCCTTGTCAAGATATAAGGGATGGAGGATTATTTTGTTTTTGTCTTTATACTTCCAGAGTCCTAGCACAGTGCCTGATATAGTAGGTGTTTAGAAATCAATCAGTTATCATTTATTAAGCCTAATAAAATATTTGGGTGGAGAATTAATATCTAGTTCCGTTTTCCAAGTCACTTTTTTTTTTTAGTGAGGCAATTGGGGTTAAGTGACTTGCCCAGGGTCACACAGCTAGTAAGTGTTAAGTGTCTGAGGCCAGATTTGAACTCAGGTACTCCTGACTCCAGGGCTGTTGCTCTATCCACTGCGCCACCTAGCTGCCCCTCCAAGTCACTTTTGTCTTAAACATATGACCTTCCTGTATGTCACATCTATTATCTGCCTATTAGCTGAATAATAATATTTCTAGACTGATAACGAAAAGTAAGCATTCTTCAAATCTAGATCATGTTAGAGTCTCCCAAAACCATGGCTTTGGAAATGAATGGGAAAAAAAATCATTGCAAAGTTAGCCTCTCTCTAATTCTGAGCTATTATTGTGTGATCTCATTAATGAAGTCCAAGTATGAATGTCCATTTATCAACACTGCCCAAACTCATTTCCTTAATTTACTAAACAGACGAAATAAATGGTACCTTAGATTATAGAATTTTAGATCTGGGGAGGCCATCACATTTCTGCTGTACCAAACTACCCATTTTATAGATGAAGAAACTGGAACATTAGGAAGTTGAGTGATTTTATGTGAGATCCCATGATAGTGGTTCTGAAGTCAGAGCACAAAATCCTAGTTTCCCAGAGCTGTGTTCTTTCCATCAAACCATGAAGCTGACCTTCCATTTCTGAGTAACTACTGAAAGTCATTATTAAATATCTCTTGAGGTAGGCATAGCATATAACAACAATCCACTCTTAATACGAAACGAGAAGATAATCTCACTTTTAAAAATGTTTCCTTTTCATTGGTGAACGTTCCCCTCTCTCTGGTTTTTATTCTACCACTTGTAGTTAGCCAAGGTAATGTAGTGTGAAATGATGAACAGATGCAACTTGTGAAAAAGAATCTTCAATTAATTCTACATAAACAAATATAGTAGGTGGGCATGTGCATGATTTCCTGTCTCGTAAATTAAAAGGCTCATACCCATTTTGTCTCAGTGGTGAGCTATGGGGTCTATTTTGCCATACATACATATTCATTACGTGAAATAGAAATTGTGCATAAGGATCAACAGGAGTAGAGACACCTAAATCTCCAAAATTTTCCAATGTAGGGGGGTTTTTTTAGCTGTATAAAATTCACATCTACCCAGAGCTTGCTTTTAGTATAATTTTGAATGGTATCTAGTTGCCACTTTAAATTCTGTACACAATTAAGGTTATGCCATATACTTCTGCTTAGGACAGGGGTTCTTAACATTTTTTTGGGTCCTGGGGCCCTTTGTCCCAATCTGACAAAAAAAGTGCATAAAATAAAATGCATAGGATGACAATGGAAACCAATAATACTGAAATACAGTTTAAAAATCCCTGTCCTGGGAGAAAAACGCTTATGAGAAGCACAGTAACTTATGCAGGAAAGCAAATTCTAAGTATTCTTCTCTTGGGAAGACTTGCAAAATTCAAGTCTATTTATGACAACCTAAAGACATACAAGCTAGGGCCAGATCATATCTTCATGTAGGAAGGAGGACGGTACAATAGGAGAGCTACCTCCAGAGGCAGAGGACCTGGGTTCAGATCCCTCCTCTGATGCTTTCTACCAGTGTGACTTTGAGCAGATCACTTAGTCTTCCTACACCTTGGTTTATTAATCCCTAAAATGAAGGAGTTGGACTGGGTGGCATCTGGAGTAACTTACCAGTTCTAGATCTATGAACCTCTTCTCCCATAAAAATTGTAATTAATTAATTTTTTTAAAAAACATGCTAAAAGTTATTCAGAATTCTTCATGCCAAGAGATATTTTTGGATTAAGGATCTCCTGTAGGCTTGACACCTAATCAGTAGGAGAAATCTCGAAAAACATGTAAGACAAACAAAAAAAGTCAGATGGAAAAGAATCGTGTGCCCAAAGAATTCAATGTGCATTTACTGTGTGTTTTGTTCTTTACTAGACACTGGAGGAGATGCAAAAGGAATTTTAGTATTGGCCCCTGTACTCCAGGAGCCTACTTCTGAATTGAGGAGATAAAAGCAATTTACCAGGAACAATTGGAAAACATTTGTGTTGTTCTGATTAGGAATACAATAGGAACTCTGAAAAAAAGGAAAAAAATGAGATATTCATAAAATCAAAGGATGTAGAGTTGGAAGGGAATTCAGAGACCCTCTAGTCCAACTCCTTTATTTTGAAGATAAGGAGACTGAGGCCCAGAAAGCTTAAGTAATTCGCCCAAAATTGTACAAAGTTGTACAAGTAGTAAGCACCAGATTTAATCCAGGTCCTCCAACTTCCCTCCACCATACTAAAGATTTAGTGGAGGTGAGACTTGAGCTGACCCTTGAAGAATGGGTAAGATTTAGATAGAATAAAGTCAGACCAAGGAGGAAAGCAGTTGGGCAATTAAGTTAACAAGTCAATAAGCATTTATTAACCTCTTACTGTAAGTCAGGCACTGTGCTAAGATCTGGGAATACAAAAATAGTCAGAAAGAAAGACAGTTCCTGCCCTTGGGGAGCTTACATTTTAATTGGGGAAGATAAGACATTAAAAGAAGTTGTGTGGGGAGAAGGGTCTCACTTGGGAGGTGATAGAAATAGTTTGGAGAGTTGAGAATTGAACCTGGAAAGAATGAAGATATGGCTGGCCTGCTTTCCTTTAAACGGAGCTTCTAGGAAGAACCGGACAATGGAGAAGGGGCTAGAGGGGTAACATGTACTTCTAGTATAAGAAGTCAAGGGGTAGAGTGAATTTTCCTAATGAAGCTGTTTCTGTGGCATGGTAGAGAAAGTTCAGAGTCAAAAGTGGAGCCTGGAGAGTTCCACATAGGATAGGAGCAGATTATGGTTTGCCTTGGAAGTCAGGCAGAAGTGTTCAAATTTCACCAGTACATGATCCATGGTAGAGAGTTTATGTTCAAATTTCACATGGTAGATGAACCATTGTAAGTTTTCACACAGGAGTTTATTATAGTTAAGCTTGGCTCCAGAATACTTGCCTGATTTGCCTGGCAAAGGTAGGTATTCATTATATTAAAGGAGGAAGTTGGAGGCAGAGGCCATCCAGAGCATAGTGTTCTACTCAGAGTAGGTGCTTATTTCATGTTTATTAAATTAAATTGAAGACTGGGATGAAAATCTAGGCTTGAGGAGATAAGAAAATGGCAACAGTTCAACTAGAGAGAGATGGGGAAAAAAAGGTGAATCCAGGAATATTTTGAATGAAAAATAATTGAGCTTGGTGACGATTGGTTAAAGAGAATGATGCAGAGAATAAAGTTAAGAGATGACACCAAGTCTCTTTTGTTTCAGAAAATTAGAAAAAGCATTGAGAATGCTGACAAGGACTCTCCAAAGTCCACAAAGGTCCAGGTAGCTTCCAATTTTTTTGAGGTCCCTATTTCTTTTTTAATGAAAATACATAAAAACAAAGTCAGGCATCCAAAAAATGAGAATTTGAATTTTTTATTTACCAAATGATTTTTCTCACCTTTTTTTCCCTAAGTATTCTGGTTATAGGGAAAATGCCTAGCTTTCATTCATTGCCATTGCTGATATTAAGCATACAGTCTTTTTCTATACTTGAAAGGTGGTTGTTTAGCTACTGAATTGGAAGCCTCCTTTCAAAGTGAGCCCCAGGGCAAATGGCCCTATTGGCTTCTCCTCTGATTGGCCTCAACTATGGACAGAAATATTTTTTGTTGGTTGGTTTTATGTCCTTGTATTTGTAACCAATAGCTGAGTAACAGAAAAGAAGCAAATGAAAAAAAAACTAATAATAATGCCAGGCATTTCAAGTAAGTCTAAATTTTAGTTTCAGAACTTTGAGTTGGAAAGAAGCTCCCTGTTCAATTGAGCTCTGTGAGACAAGGAGCAAATATGCCCCTCATAACCTTAGCCAGGAATATGTTCTTTGAATTTACAACTTCTTAAAATAGGAAACAACTTTTAAAAAAAGAAAGAAAAAAAAGAAAAAAGTATTTGCAAGTTAACTTTGTAGAAAAAAATATTTTCCTCCTGAGCTGTACATTTGAAGTTCCATAAATTTGCACAAATTTTATTATGACTATTTTAGGAACTTAAACACCTAAGTTTCTTTTTTATTATTATTCTGAATAAATTATATTGGCATTCCCTAAATTATTTTATTTTGAGGCATAATTTTTCATCAAAAGAAATTCTAAAATGAACTGGTTCTAAAATTCATCTGTTCTTCATTTTCTCATAATCTATAATCAGGAAATCCATTCATTCATGCTATGTAATTTTTGTCCTTTCAAGTGGTTAGTAGAATGTGACATTCTGAATGCAGTCACATCTAAATTGATAATGGTCTAAGCGGAGGGTAATTTTAAAGTATAGGGTAAAGTAAAGGTTTAATCTGTATATTAGAAGGTTTATGTGGGTAGCTTTTTTGCTTTTTGCTCTGTGTGTGTGTGTGTGTGTGTGTGTGCATGCACTGTCTTGCACGCACACATGTGGACACCCTTTTGTGTATGATGGTTTGCTGGGTTTGGGGTCTCGGAATGTAAATGGGTCCATTTTCTTTGGTAAATTTACCTTAAGGTGGGACAACTGCTTCAAAGCTGGCCACAGCTTTCTGAGTAAGGAGGAGGATGCGGTTTCTGAGCTGGCTTAAATGCAGGCTCTCCTTAGCTATAAACCACATGCATGTATTCATCATTGATTTTCAAATGATAGGTTTCTATATCACTGGTTTAGGATCCACAGTCTTGCATTCCTGAATCTATATTATGCCAAAAGAATAACAATTTGGTGGCTGGAAACAGAAATGGTTATTATATGGCTCCAAAATGCTAGCTGGCAGAAGATGCCAAAAACAGCAGGAATCAACTAGTAAAAAGCCGATTGTAGTAGTTCTTAAAAATAACACTATGCTCTAAAAATATAAATCTAAAAAGTGTCATCATTGTTCCAAATATTTTGCATCAGCATGTAAATGCATCATAGGTGGCCGACATTTTTGAATGGCATCATTTCTAAATAATGGGAGACGACATATCATTTAGTTTTCTATGTTATCCAGATAGAACTAAAATATGTTTATTTTTCAAATAATCTTTTTTTCTAAATTGGGCAAAGAAAATGTGAGTTTTGCTGGAATTTCTCAAGAAGTTTACTATCTAAGGGGAGGGGAGAACAACTTACTGCACAGCCACTGTGAAGCATTTCCATTTTCTCACATTGGGCCAGTACTTGTCATATCGTAGGACAACACATTTCACAAGGCGGTTTTACTTCCTTTTAGCAAAATAGCTCCTGTATGCAAACCAAAGCAGTATCATCATAGAACAAGCCTAGACTGCCATTTCTTCTGATCTATTCAAGCTTCACTGCACTACTTAACTGACTTTTTTTTCCTTTCTTTTGAAATTACCCAGCTAATTTTCCATTTGATTGTTTACTTAAACCAGATCTCATATGGGGTTTAATAGCTGAGTGACACATGTTCAGTGTATCAGTATGAATTTCAATTGACAAGAAGGTACAATGCAAAATTTTTCTTAGATTTCATTTTACATCTTCCTTAGTAAATCCAATTAATGAAAATTTACTTAATAGATAGATGCACAATACATATTCACTAAGAAACTTTAAATGCAAAATTCTTCATGAAGACTTTATTAAGGGATGATTTTGCTTCCCTGCATTTGTAGATGAACACATACTTTTTTATGTTGATATTTGTGAGATAGTATCAATGACAAACATAAGTAGTTTTTCTCCATAGAAAATCATTCATATGAACTGTAAAGAAAAGAAAAGTGATAGACGTTTTTCATTATTTCTTGGATAGATTTAAAGACCTTAAATAATTGTCCTGATGTTTTATTATGGAGGGGCTGTTTATGTTTAGGGGCTATTTACTGGATTTTCCCCCTACTAACTTAAAGAATTTCACATATATATAACTGACCGATTTAATCTTGTGGTAGATTTGTGCTTTGTGGGTCTGCAGTCAATTTAGTCATGCATAAAGTAAAGCAGGTAAACGAATAGTATATAAAGAACCAACATGTTTTCCATAGTCTATTTCAGATATTTTCCAGTTCAAAAGACATACAGAAACATACCCTTCTTTGTCCTGCCCACTGCTACAGGGTCCAAGACCACATGACCTTGTATTGTCTATAGCAGTGTTCTCCTAATTGATCACCCTCAGTTCTATTCTCTTTCCCTTCCAATCTGTCTTATACACTACTGTCAGAGTAATCATTCTAAAGTACTGCTTTACCTATTACTACTTCTCCTGTAGCTCCCATTGGCTAGAGAATTAAGTCCAGAATTTGTTTTGTTTGACTATGTATATTTATTACAAGAATTTTTTTTCAGGGGAGAGGGGACTGGGGAATGAGGGAGATGGAAGTGAAAGAAATAAATACTTGTTCATTGAAAACAATAAAAATTTATTTCAAAAAATAATTAAGTCCAGATTTCCTGACACTTAAAACATCACAGAATTTAGCTTTAGAAGTGATGTCAGCAGCCATCAGGTCTATCCCACAGCCATTCAAGGTCTTCTCCAGTCTGGCCACAAATACAGCATGCTATAATGATAAAAGGAAGGTGTGGTCTAGGGCAAGTCAGTTTGGATCTCTCCCTGGGTCTCAGTTTATCACATATCAAATAAGAAGTGGAAAACAGATAATCCCTAAAGTCCCTTCCATCTTTAATCCTAGAATCTCATGATTATGCTTCTCCTACATTATTTCTCCTTCTCCAACAAACAAACTGTTGCACATAGGCCAATCTGTAATATAAATAGTCTGTGAACATTACTGATAACATGTCTTTCCTTGCTTTCTCCTATCTGTTAATAGAATCCTCTTCCTCTTATCCTTCAAGTAGAAATTTCAAGTTCTACCTCTGCTTTGATATTTTTTATATGATTTCAGTTTATAGTGATCTCTCCCACCTGTGAATCTATATAGTATTCCTATTTCTTGCACTCTGCTTTACATTATTCTTTTTCTTTTATTGCCTTTCTTATTGACTTCTATAACTCCTAGAGAAGAGAAACCAAGTCTTCCTAACTGATCAGCTTTTACACAATCCCATGCACATAGAAGGTATTCAATAAACATTTGCTTCTATTGATATGATGATAGAAATGTCTCCTTCAGGGTTGCCACAGAAGAGTATTCTAGTTTTCTTATTGATTTATTAGAGTTTTAGCTAAAGGTAAATGAAACCAGTTGTAAATCTACAAAAGCAATGAGGCAACACAGACTCATCAAGAAGTCATGTCTGACTAACCTCATTTCCTTTTTTGACGTTGTTATTAGATTGATAGAAGAATGCTAGACATAGAGTATGCCAAGATTTCAGAGAAACACTTGACACATTTCACTTTCATAACCATGCCTTGCAATATCCATTTGAACAAGACAGGGAGATGTGGGTGAGAACCAAGTACAGTTTGGTGAATTCCAAACCACTTAAGTAGCCAGACCCAGTGGTGATTAATGGATGACTGTCAAATGGGAGAGAGGTCTCTAGTGATAGGATACCATGTTCTAGCCTTAACTCTGCCCTCTTCTGTTTTGATCAGTGACAAAAATGAAGGTATTGATGGAATGCTTATAAGATTTATATGTGACAAGAAGCTGGAAAGGAAAGCTAGCACAAAGCAACATCGTAACACTTCAGTCAAACTCATGCTGTCTTAAACTACATTGAAAGTAGCATATTTTTTCCACAATGAGAGAGGTGATAGTCCTGCTGTACTCTGTCATAGCCCACAACTGAAATATAGATTTCAGTTCTGAGTTCTACAATTTAAGAATGCTGATAAACAATATTACGTTCAGAAAAGGATAAACAAGAGAGAGGGTTGGGGGAGGGGAACTAGACCTTTGCCACATAAGGATTGTTTGAAGGAAATACATATGTTTATTCTGGATAACGGTTATGGGGTGGGGGGAAGGGTAGAAGGGAAAAAGAATGTGATACTTTTCATTAAGTATTTGAACTGTTATCATATGGAAGACAGATTAGACTTATTCTACTTATACCCCACGTAAAAGAAGTAGGAAGAATTGATAAAAATTCAAGTCAAATCAGGCAGCTAGGTGGCGCAGTGGATAGAGCACCGGCCCTGGAGTCAGGAGTACCTGAGTTCAAATCCGGCCTCAGACACTTAACACTTATTAGCTGTGTGACCCTGGGCAAGTCACTTAACCCCAATTGCCTCACTAAAAAATTAAAAAAAAAAATTCAAGTCAAATCAACAAGCATTTATTTATTAAGCATTTACTATGTTCTAGGCACCCTGCTAAATTATGGGGTATGAAGAAAGAAAAAAGCAATCTTTACACTCAAGGAGATAACATTCTAATAATTCTTCAAATATGAAAATAGGTCCACACAAGCTATATACAGAGTAAATTGGCACTCGTGCCAAGGGGATCTGGGATAGGCCTCTTGCAGAAGGTGGGATTGGAGGTGAGATGGGAAGTAAGGAAGGGAAGTCAGGAGGTAGACATGAGGAGGGAGAACATTCCAGGTCCTGGAATTCAAAATCAGTGTAAACGTCTGCAGTGTAGAGTTGGAGTGCCTGGGTCAGTATGTGGAAGGGTGTTAAAATATAAGAAAACTTGGGGCAGCTAGGTGGCGCAGTGGATAGAGCACCAGCCCTGGAGTCAGGAGTACCTGAGTTCAAATCCGGCTTCAGACACTTAACACTTACTAGCTGTGTGACCCTGGGCAAGTTACTTAACCCCAACTGCCTCACTAAAAATATATATATACATACACACACACACACACACACACACACACACACACACACACATATATAAATATATATATAAGAAAACTGTAAAGGTAGGAAATTATTAAGTTGTGAAAGACTCAAAAGCCAAACAGATTTTATATTTGATCCTGGAGGTAATAGGGAGCTACTAAAATTAAATTTCTGTTGTGTTAGGAAACTAGAAGAAAAAAAGCAACCTAAAAGTATAGTGTTCTGTCTCAGGTTGGTAGAGTTCCCCCTAACTGGAGGCTGGATGATCAGTTTCGGTGATCTAAGTAAGTTAGGATTCCTGCTCACATAGGCACTATACTTGCTGGCCTTCTGAGGTCCCTCCTACCTCCAAGATTATATAATAGCATGAGTTCTTCTATTCCTGCATTAAAGACAGTAGAGACCCAGAATCTGGTTTTAGAATTTGCTCTCATTCTGGCTTAGATTGCATCCCAGACGGTATTCTCTGTAGCCCTACATGTCACTGAGTAGGAAGTTAAGGTGCAATTTTTCTTCATGCATTTTGAAAAACAGGGTAGCTGAAACCTTCAAACATCCATTTTCTCCCCCTGTTCGACTCAGGCGAAACATCTGAGATTTCAGAACTCCCCTACTGCTTTGTGAGGTGGCTGCTCCCTTACTGTGATGAATCAGCATTTTATGGCAGCTTCAGCTCATTGCAGCTACTGGGCAGAAGTGCTGCCCTCTGAAGTTCTATGGGAGCCCAGTCAAAAGAACCAGCCCATCAGAGTTATTATTAGAACATACCAAAAAGGGCAAGAGGGATTGAAGAACAACTGTGGGGAGAATTTGCTCAAATAAAAAGAGAACTGAATAACAAAAAGATTTAAGAATCTTCCTAAAGCTTCTCCTCCTCCTGCACATCCAAGAAATTACAGTCTTGCTCTTAGACCCTTGCCTCGTTTAAGAAGGGGGGAAAAAACACAGCAAAGTAAAAGGGAGTGAATCAGGAAGGAAAGTCAGACCCCTGTGTTGTGCCAGTCGATTAAAGCGCGGCACAATTGTATGCTTTTCTTAGACCATAAGACTGTCTGACTTTCTTCCTGACTTTTCTAAATAGTAAAAAAAAAAAAAAAAAAAAAAAAAAGTTTTAAGGACACAAGTTCATCTTAGCAATCTGTTTAGTAAAACTATTAGTATAACTTCTGCTTTGAATCTATTCATATATTGTATGAGTTCATTTTTAAAAACTGTTTTAAATACTGTTCACGGTAAATTCAGTAATACCATTGCTTTTCTACTCTTCTACTTTACTCCCTTTAAAAATGTGTTAAATTGTTTTTCTTTTCTTTTTAATAGAGATACATTATTATCTGGAAATATGTTTGAGCAGGATTTTCTTTAAAAATTTTTTTTTTTCTTAAACAGGGAATGGGTATGGTAACCCACGAAACTCACCAGGTTTGCTGGTCTCACCTGGAAACTTGAATAAGAATATGCAAGCAAAGTCTCCACCACCGATGAATCTGGGAATGAACAACCGTAAACCAGATCTCCGAGTCCTTATTCCACCAGGCAGCAAGAATGCAATGCCATCAGTGGTAATAGACTACATTTTAATGCATTTTCCATTACTTTCTTAATACTTTGCTTCCTATAGTGAATTTTAATATATATTTGATCATTTTTTAAAATTCCTCAAATTCAACCATAAAAACAAAACAGTGGCTCTGCTAGGATACTGGGTGTCCAGCTATAGCTTCTGATATCTGGTTTCCTTTTTTTTCCTTTTGAAATAGAAAAAACAAAACAAAACAAGTGTTCAGGAAAGGCCCATTGATAATGCTGGTGTCAGGGAACATGGACAATATCCTCATTGTGGTGTCTCTAGTTTCTATTTAGAAAGAATCATTCATTCTACATCACTATTTTATGTAAGATATTCAGTCAGTGAGAGAATAAAACTTGCAAAATATTAAAGTGTTACGGGACTTTTAACTGTATTCATTGATAGATGTTTTCAAGGTGTCAAAAATACAAAGTATTTTCTATAATTTCTAAAAGAGATTTTTTCCTGTTAGAGATTCCTTTTAGATTCATTTCAGTAATGAGGGTTAGTGTGTCTTATACATCTCAGTTTAAACTCAATTTAAGCTTTGACGCTAGTAATATTATAGCCAAAGACAAACTGTTTTTGAATCTCATTCACTCTAAGAATAGGGGTCATGTTTTACAATGATAAAGGAGCAATAGTCATTTCTGAGAAGGAATAAAATGATACATAAAGAAACCCTGGGCCTATATACTTTTCTGATTTTTTCTTGTACATGACAGCCTTCAGTATATTAGAGTGGGACTGGATTTGATAATAAAAGGCCCCACATTAGTCTTCTGCAAATTAGCTTATCATAAGAGTGAGAACATTAGAAACACACCTGATTTTTTTTAAAGGATTCTGTAGACAGATTTAGTTCATGCTGTAAACACATTTCTTTCTCCTGTTCGGTGACATATCAGGGCAAAAATTGTACTGTGAGCTGATTAATATATTATGACACAGAACAGATTAATTTTGAAAATCACCCCCCCTTCCAAATCACATAAAATGGAGTGACCCCTTTTGAAAAGACTGGAATTAATAAATATGGTCTCCTACAGGGCTACACTCCAGCAGACTGAAGCAGTGACAAGCTGCCTCTATCAATGATTTATTCTAGACCTCTTAAAGCTGATATACTTTCCTGGGGATTCTATCTATGAATGGCCAGACCTCTGGCAGCCAGGTGCCACTTCTCCAGTCTCACCCACCAGTGAGGCTTGGTAGTGTCATCTTTTCTCTAGTGGTGAAATAATGAATGCTGAAACAATGACCTGTGCTGAAAAACGGGGTAGATTGTCTTCACATTTGAGACAAACATCTCATTAGAGGAAACAAAGAATGCCTTTGTAAGGAGTTATTTTTATACACTGGGTTCAAAAACTGTTTAAACTGTTGTGCCTATCAGAAGATGCTTTTCATTATGTTGAAAGGAATTTGCCCAATGATAAATATTTACTCGCACTAATTATTAATACTCCTTTCCTACGCTCTCAGTCTGAGGATGTCGATCTGCTTTTGGTAAGTGGTAGTAGCGCTCCCTTAAATTTAATCATGCAAAGAAACTGATTGTTATTTTTAGATGGAGCTGGTGCCTATTGTGAAATTGAGAAACGTTAGAGATTACCACAAAGGGTCGATATTGCTAAATTTTTAAATATTTATAATTTCCAGTATGTATCAGAGGTGAAAAGAACATTGGGTCATTATATTTCCTAGCTTAACCTCTCTCTGTGCAGTGCCAAGTTTTAAACAGTATGTCTGTTTTGTAGCATACAAAAAAGGACTTAAAATTCTTTGGTTAGGTATTTTATCCTTATTATGATGTATTTTTTCCTGGTAATTAGGTTTCTTGTAGCCATTAGGCTTATGTGGACCTTAAACCTTCTTGAAGTAAAGGAGTTAAAGATAAATGTTAACTGCTTTGCTTCCTAGTTTGAGAGAACTTTGTTTTAGCCGCAGTTTGAAAGAATGAAGTAGTCAGAGCACCATCTGCTGGTCAAAGTTTGTATACAGTATTACTCTGGTACTGCTTATAGAATTTCACATAAAAACCATTATTGTTGACTTTAATGAAAAATTTTTTTGCATTTGAATGAGGATCGAAACAATGGAAGTACAGTATACATATTTCATCAGTTTTCCACATGGTCTGTTTTTACCCACAATAAAGCTATCCTGCTTGTTACTAGTTCAGTTGCCTAGGAGATACTGATGTAATGGGTTACTATGGCAACAACTGGTCTCTTGAAGGATTGTAAATGATAGGGTTGGCAGAGTTCATAGAGGCACATGTTAAATGATTAATTTCATGAAATTTGTACCAAGATATGTTTTATGTGAGAACTAATACTGAAATCTAATATGTTTAATTTCTTTGAAATCAATCAATAATGTCCTTTTTATTTACTTTAATAGAATCAAAGGATAAATAACTCCCAGTCTGCTCAGTCATTGGCCACCCCGGTGGTTTCCGTAGCAACTCCTACTTTACCAGGGCAAGGAATGGGAGGGTATCCATCAGCCATTTCAACAACATATGGTACTGGTGAGTATCTTCATAAAGTGTAAATAGTACATTTAATAACAAGAAAGCAAGACAAAAAAAATATCTTTTTAATCAGTAAGGACCATCTATGGTGATCCTATGGTGCATGAATAATACTGAACTGTCAACTGTATTTCTATTTAGACAAGTTGAACTTGGAGATCTTTTCTTTCTTAAGTGGTTCAAAGTCTCACTAACCAAACTTGATAGATGAGAAATGTCAGAAATCCAAGAGATCACTTCATCGTTTTACAAAGAAAGGACACTTCTCATGAGCTGTGTCTCTTAAAATGTTATTTAGGAAACCCTTCTAGTTGATGAAATCTAGTAGCCTGAATAATGCATATAATATGGTCCAGTACTGTAATGATGATGCATCCTAGAAATTTATGCTTTTAATATTTAGGTGGTTTTATCTAGAGTGTTACTCTTTCCCAACATTTAGTATTTTCAGGTTTTGGGTTTTGTTTTTTTTCATTAGAAATGATTCCCTTATCTTTCTGAAACAAAATAATTTCAGTTATGGAAAATGTTAAATAAAAATGTTGATGCTGGTCAATACCTGATTATTTTTAAAGTAATTATTTCTCCGTGATTATCATTTTTTTTCCCAATCTAGAGTACTCACTGAGTAGTGCAGATTTATCATCTCTCTCTGGGTTTAATACAGCCAGTGCTCTTCATCTTGGTTCAGTAACTGGCTGGCAACAGCAACACCTACATAACATGCCACCATCTGCCCTCAGCCAATTGGGGTAAGCAATATTATTTTGCATTATAGTCTTTTAAGAGATAAAGCTGCTTTTTAAAATTTATTAGGGTATTACAGTCCACCAACTTGGACTATATTATTATGCTACAGCATTCATTGAAACCTGAAAACAAGTATCAGATCAACATCTTTTTAAAGTATATCATTTAATTACCATCTTCTATCTTACTTAATAAGACAGGTAAATTTTTATTGATGGCTTAAATCTTTCAATTATATTAGCAAAATGCATTGGTATTTCTTTCAGAGGCTGCATGAAGTAAAAGAGAAAACATCTTTTTTTATGTTTTTCTCCAAGCAAAATATAAAGTTCATTTGAAATAGAGAACAAATTTGTGGTTGGTAATTCTAAAAAGTTTCTAATACAATTGAGACAAAATTATTTAAGATAATTGGAAATAAAAATTTTGCATGGTAAAAATCTGATCATAGAATTGTCATATTTCCATCTGTTCAACTGACATGCAAGCTTCATATATTTGTAGCTGCCTTGTAAAAATATAGCCTAATTACCTAAATCTGGATAGAATACTTAATTTTTGTTTTGTGAAACCAGAAAATGTATATCCCTGCCCTCTTGTGGTTGTTTGAGGATATTTCTTTAGTATAGGAATACCTGTATTGTTATATTATAAATAGAGAGATTAATGCAAAAAAAAAAAAGGCTCATACTCCTAACTAAACAAAAAAAAACAGCAAATGCTTTGATCTAGAAAATTATTTTAAGCATTACTAAACTCTCCATATTTATAGTTTTAATATACAAAAAGTCCTATTTAAGCAAGAGGAATATGGTAGTTTGCTTTTTATATTATAGATCCCTGAAATTTGATATTATTATAATGGGCTTTTTCATAAAGTCTTTTCATGTAAGCTTTGTGGAACATATTAATTTCCAAGGTAATAGGCAACCTAAATCTGTTAAGACCATAATGGTGCAAAATTCCAAAGAAACTGGAAATGCAAATGTCAAATAACCAGTCAGCACTTAGTCTCTGTTGTTTCCAGTGGTTTCCTATTTAGATGTAACCAAACATTAACCAAAAAAGGTACAAATTTAATTTTGAGTCTGCCTTGTTCACTTTTCATATTCCCACACTACCATTTCCTAATTCATATCTTTAAAAAGTTAAGTGGCAAAGCAGGTAAAAAAACTTCCACACCTTGAAAACTAGCTGATTTTATCCATATGAATACTCCCTCCAGCAATGCAAATCACAACCCCTTTGTGATTTTGTACAAGATCTTTGTGAATTGTAGTTAGAAAAAAAAATCCATCCCCTGGTGGCTATGTTCCTAGAGATAAGCCTCTCTGAATGTAGCTGTACAAGAAACAGTTCATCCCAAGCCTGGAGAAGCCTTTCTACCTTAGTAGGGTTGACCAGAGTTGGCATTTCGCTTGTATAAACTTCCAGATCCCAAAATCAATTCCATGAGACCTGGGGGATTAGGGTAGAGTTTTAGTAGAGAAGAGATTTAAAGAAAGAAATTATCAATCAATCAGGGTTTGGGGTTTTTTCTTTTTTTTTACATAAATATAGTAGTAACTGTGAAGTACTATTAAGGGTAACACCAGAAACCAATATCTTAAAACTTTCTGTAAATAAGTCATACAACCCTAAGCCATGGAGTCTTCCATCAATATTCCCAGCTCATTTTCCCCTTGAAAAGCTAAGGAATCCTTTTATGCTACATCAATACTCCTTCAGATTTCTTCTAAATCCAGTCAAGTTAGCAGGACCTGTGTGTGTGTGTGTGTGTGTGTGTGTGTGTGTGCGCGCGCGCATGTGTGTGTCTATGTCTCTGTCTAGATAGATACATTTCTAGAAAAAAAAAATCAAGTTAAATTCAGAAGAATCCAACAGCTGACTGACACTACTTAACTCTTCTAATAGGCCACCAATTCCTTTTTTACTTTCCAGTGACTAATTTAGAATTAGAGAGAAGTGAGAGAAGATATCACTTCACAACATATTTTCTCATGTATATTCTAATTTTTTATCATTATCATTAAAGATCCATTATGATCTTCCATTCACTGTGTGCATATCCTAAAATGCTGATAGTGTGACTTAACTCCAACTCTTCTAGTTATTTCTGATAATCTTTAAACATAGACATATTCCAAATGTATAGTGTTGGTATAGTTCTACTTATTTGGTAGGTTTCTCACTTAATCCAGGAATACTGATTTCCCAAATGGGGTTTATTTAATCATATTCCAATTAGTTTTGCAAGGAATAATAAAATACAAAATAGCAACCAGACCCAATTAAGTCTTTTCCCAAAAAAAACTTGAATTGCATTGCTGTAGCACAACAGTGACTCCATTCTATCCAATATTGTCAGGATTGGTATTTTTTTAAAATTTTCAATCAAAATGATTATTGAAAGATTTTCTTAGAAATTACCAGTAATAAATCAAAAGCCCCACTATTCGTTTCAAACATGGGCCTCATCGGGGCATACATTAAGATATTTTATCATTTCAGGTTATTTTAAAATTTAAATTCATATTCATTTATTTTTTTATCATTCTTTGTATGTAATTTTTTAGGAAATAACTACACATTAGTGACCAGATTCTATACTAGCCAATAAAAGAGCTTCAATAAGTGAGCAAAGCTTTCAGTGGACTGAAATAAATAAGGAATACAGATTCAGGCTGGAGGGGAATTGAGCATTGAATATAGATAAAGATAAAGAAAAAAAAAAACACAACATGATTTGAATTTGCACCAACTTCCTTTCTATACTTTTTCTCATCATGCATATCTTGCCTGACAATTTGTCATACAAGTTTTCAATGACTTTTATATAGTAAATTGTTGAAGTTCCAAGATAATATAGTAAATACAGCCTTTCTTCATCTTCTATCCAAACATGATGTATGTCTGTGTGCACACACACAGACATGAGTGCATACATACCTAGCCCCTTTCAACACAGTGCCTGGCATACAGTGGATACTTAATGCTAGTTGAATGACTGAATCACACAAACATACACACACACAGTTATCATCATTTTTTCCAACTCTATTAATGAGATATATAGTTTTGAAAAAATGTACCTGCTTAGAAAGCAAAGTGGCTTTAAAAAGGGAGTTACTTCAAATATACTAGCCCATTTTGACATAATTTACATTAAAATTATTTTAAATAGTAAAAAACATTCCCCCTGCTTTATCACATCTCTATCAAATAAATCATTTCAGCTACTCAGATCCATTTCATAAGAATCAGTTGAAAGATTCACAAAGGCTTTTACAAATCATATTAATGTCCTATTGGGTCGTTGGGTCAAATCCAGGATGACAAGTCTGATGTTTCAAAGTGAAGTTGTTTAATATGGAGGAAGCAGGATATTTTGGAATGTCAGCTAAGCCAAAACGGACATTGGCAGTCCAGTATAATTATCAAAGTGTCACTGAATCGATTAAGACACTACCAAAAATAAAGAGAACAATATATGTATTCCTTGAAGTGGAAATGCCTTTAGGCCTTCATAATTATGGTTTTAAAAAATACCTGGCATCCGATTTTATCCATCCAACATAAAGAATGATTCACTTTGGGTGGTAATTTCCTACACAAGTTCCTGAAGTTAGTGGGAGTTTTACGTAGGGAGCAGAACTTCAGCAGAAGAACCTGGCCCTGTGAGATTAGTGGGAGTGATTTGTGTGACTAAGAGTGAGCTTTTTAAAAAGTGGTCATTTTCCATCAAAGTTACTTTTCTTCTTTAAAACTCAACAATACCTATGGGCTTTCCATAGGAAATGCCCCTCTATGTTTTTGGTGCTTTTCCCCATTATCTAAAAAGGCATTCCTCCTAAGCATTCTCAGACCTCGGTTCTTGTGATGTGGGTGTGCAATGCATACTGTAGAAGGCTATTTGTGGGTGCAGGCAACTTCAAAAAGGTTAGGTAAAAATAGGTCAGATACTCTAATATATTTTACAGGCGGAGGCAGTAAGAATTTGAATAAAACTATCCAGTCATATTTGATCTCTGATCGAATACGGGGAAAGGTAGGTGTTTTCCCAGTTCTAAATCTGGCATCAGTAGTAAATGATAACTTTCAGTGTGGACTTCAATGTGAGCAGCTTGCAGATCAGGCTTTTTCACTCTCCCACATGTTCTATTCAAGCCAAGAATATATTCCTAATAATTCTCTATGTCCAAAATCATGTTCGAAACAAACACTAAAGGACAATTTTCTGCTGGTTCCCATATCTGAATCTAGCATAAGTGGTGTGGGGTTTTTTTTGTTTTTTTTTTTAGTGAATGGTTCTTTATTTTCCAGAATTATTTCTTTAAAAATAGGAAGACTGACCAATTATATTCCTATATTATAATAGTCACACTGATGTATGATTTATTTTGTAGCAAAGTATCTAACACAATCTTCTGCTCACTAGACTAAAAGGTTCATGTTTGTGGATTTATCATTTCCCCCACCCAAGTTTTTAAAGAGACTTCTCTATCAAAGTGTTTGAAATATATTTGCAGGGTATGATAAAATATCACCAGAAGTCATATTAAAGTATTTGTATGTATATATTTAAAACATTAATAGCTCACAAGGGGCTTTCCTCACAACTCCGCAGGGCAGATAGTGAAAGTATTCTCACCCCTTTCTGCTGCTGACAAATGAACTCAGAAAGTTTAAGTGACTGTAGATAGTCACGTGCAGAGTGAGTGGCAAAATCAGGATTTCTTTATAGGGAGGGATAATGAAGTGTTCGGCTCTTCATCAGAAAAAAAATAGTAGTTCTATCAAAAGAGTCTCAATACATATGAGAATTGAAGAAATTATACGAATAGTGCAAGTCCGTCTTCCCCTCCCAAAAAAGAAAAGATACTCTTTTGACTAACTAAAAAAGTTTATAGATTTTTTTTTTGAAGGAATGAAGGTGGGTTTGGGAGCCTGATTTCTCCAGCTTAACTATTGTCTTCATTAATCCTGTTTACAGAATAATTTTTCAGTTCTCTATTTCTCTTTGCCAGCAAAGACAGAATTTAAATTACAGAGTTGGGAAAGACTTTCATTGATATGCCACTTTACTTTCAGTTTCCTTGTAGACATATGTTATTAGACATTTGTTTGATCCATAACTAGAAGTATTTACTTAAATTTTAGTCATATTTTCTCGCAAAAATCCTTTCCCTGGGGGGGCAGCTAGGTGGCGCAGTGAATAGAGCACCAGCCCTGAATTCAGGAGGACCTCAGTTCAAATTGACCTCAGACACTTGACACTAGCTGTGTGACCCTGTGCAAGTCACTTAACCCTCATTGCCCCCCCAAAAAAAAATCCTTTCCCCAAATTTAAAAGATGGTTTTCTTCTTGCTACAAGGCAACAAGCACTTATTTAAGTGTTTACTATGTGCCAGCCTCCATGGTTAGATGCTACATAAAATAATCCCCAAATAAAGATTAAACCAAGATCAAATATTGCACCCTTGAAATGTAAGGTATAGCATCTTTGGTCATGTTGTTGTTGCTATTTTAATTTATCCCTTAGACAGTCCATGGTTCATAACTGGGAATACAGTAAGACTAAGCTAGAATATAACAGAATAAACAGTTTTAAAATTGCTCAAAGAATATAAACATACCTGAAACATCATATGAAGTCAGTTTACTGTCTAGATAGATAATGTCGAGACTGATTGCTTCTATAGAATCATAGAGGTTAGAGAAAGAAAATGTTTATTAAAGAAACAAATCATTCTTTCAGATTATCTTCTACATTATGTGATGCATTAATAAGAGGGAAAGTAATTTTTTGCCAGTAGGTGGTGCTTTTGTACAAAACATCACTCATAAAGTCTCATTTCTGTCTAATTTCATATTCCTATACATTTTTAGCACTTACTGTATCTCCCACAAAGTTGACTCCTTCTATCATATACTTTCTCCCAAATTTACATGCACATACTCACACATTCATAATAAAGTTTAAAATAGCACTTAAGGAATCTTAAAATTGGAAAATGAAATAGGAGCTTATACCAGCAGATCTTGGGTCCCTTTGTTTGAGGATGGGTGGATTTTCATGTATAAATCATTATTTTTGCAATATTTTTTGAAATTTCCTAGCAAGGCAAGTTGTGCTGGCACACATAGCATATGCTAGCATTCTCTGCCATGGTGCACTCTTGGTATATAGACCAACAACCCTCTTTTTGCCTTAGGATGTTCACAGCTTCTGCATACAACCTTATATTTGGGCGATCCTGGCCAATGACAGTTTGTCTATCAGTCTCCTTTGAAAGCCTGGTTTCATTCTTATTTAGCAAGACCTGTAGTGCCATTTTTGAAGGAAGTGCAAGCTCTTGAGGAATACAAGGAGGAACAACTGCTCTAAGCATAATTGAATCACCACCAGGTCTTTCTTTGTAATATGTTTCTCCCATACAGTCTCACAAACCTGACCATATGTGTCTTTAGAATAATAGGGGAGACAGAGGTTCAGCATTTTCTTTATTCTTATAGTTTCACTACCTGGCAATACTTGGTTAACATTAATGAAAGTAATATAGTTGGGGGAAATGAACTCTAATTTCATCCTGCATAGATAAGTAGGAATACAGAATTTCCACTTATTTACATGTATTGTCAAGGATAAAATCTTACATTCATTTATAACTACCTGTAAAATATCAATAGATATAGTCACCTTTCAACTCCTGGCCTCCTTTCCTCTCTCAGCTTGCTACCCCTACACAGAAGAGAAAGATGTTTTCTGTATGGAGAGCTTTGTGGGCCTTATTCATCTGAAACGTAAAATGTCTTCACTTTCCATGAAAAGGATATAACTTTATTATTCACACACTTGTTTAGTAAATATATAAAGCCTCCATCATAAGTATTTAGGTGCATACATATAAAAAGATGTCAAAACACAGTCTTACTGATTAGGGAGGTCTGATTCAAGAAGTAGATACTATGCCCTCAAGTCCTAGAAAATGTCGAGCAAAATTTTAAGGACACAAAAAAATCTTTTCCCACCATCTCTTGGACCACAATTCTGGGCACTGTTACTCAGACCTCTTTGAAAGCTCTTAGGTGCCATTTCAGACAGAGCCTATACAGAAATGATGCCTAAGGCCTGAACCAGTTAAATGTTGGAATTGCTACAGGGTTTAGAAAATAGCATCACCTTGCATTATTGAGTAAGTGATGCTTCAATTCCCCACTCATTCTAAATATTTACTCAGGTACTCTTCACCCACTTGACATACACAAGAATCGGTATGAGCCTTTAAGCTGATGTTTTATGTGGTTGAGAGTGATTGTGCGTTCCTGGGGGCTCCAGGCCTCCTCAATCTGTAACTGGGTTTCCTTTCCTCCTACAGAGCTTGCACTAGCACTCACTTATCTCAGAGTACAAATCTCTCCCTGCCTTCTACTCAAAGCCTCAACATCAAGTCAGAACCTGTTTCTCCTCCTAGAGACCGTACCACCACCCCCTCGAGATACCCACAGCATACGCGCCACGAGGCGGGGAGATCTCCTGTTGACAGCTTGAGCAGCTGTAGCAGCTCGTATGATGGGAGCGACCGAGAGGATCATCGGAATGAATTCCACTCCCCCATTGGACTCACCAGACCTTCGCCGGACGAAAGGGAAAGTCCCTCAGTCAAGCGCATGCGGCTCTCTGAAGGATGGGCAACATGATCAAATTATTACCTACTAGTTTTTTTTTTTTCCTTGCAGTGTGTGTGTGCTATACCTTAATGGGGAATGGGGGGTCGATATGCATTATATGTGCCGTGTGTGGACAAAAAAAGTCAGGTACTCTGTTTTGTAAAAGTACTTTTAAATTGCCTCAGTGATACAGTATAAAGGTAAACAGAAATGCTGAGATAGGCTTAGCACTTGAGTTGTACAACAGAACACTTGTACAAAATAGATTTTAAGGCTAACTTCTTTTCACTGTTGTGCTCCTTTGCAAAATGTATGTTACAATAGATAGTGTCATGTTGCAGGTTCAACGTTATTTACATGTAAATAGACAAAAGGAAACATTTGCCAGAAGTGGCAGATCTTTACTGAGAGAGAAAGCAGCTGTTATGCAACATATAGAAAATGTATAGATGTTTTGACAGACCCAGCAATGGGTGGCCACTGGTAAATGTTAGAAACAGAAGAGGTCACCTAACATAGCAATGATGCTCACAAACATTCAGGCATATCATTGGAGTATGGCACTCAGTTAAAAGGATCAAGGACATTTCAAAGAGGACCATACTTATAAAAAATGTGGAGTTTGAGGGCTAACGTATTTAATTTTTAAAAATTCTGGGTCTGCATCACTTATTAAATAAAAATATAAAAATATGTACATTACATTTTGCTTATTTTCATATAAAAAGTAAGACAGAGTTTGCAAAGCATTTGTGGCTTTTTGTAGTTTACTTAAGCCAAAATGTGTTTTTTTTTCTTGATAGCTTCGCTAATATTTTAAACAGTCCTGAAAAAAGCAAAAGGGACTTTTTGTATAGAAAGCACTACCCTAAGCCATGAAGAACTCCATGCTTTGCTAACCAAGATAACTGTTTTCTCTTTGTAGAAGTTTTGTTTTTGAAATGTGTATTTCTAATTATATAAAATATTAAGAATCTTTTAAAAAATCTGTGAAATTAACATGCTTGTGTATAGCTTTCTAATATATAATAATTATGGTAATAGCAGAAGTTTTTTGTTATCTTAATAGTGGGAGGGGGGTATATTTGTGCAGTTGCACATTTAAGTAACTATTTTCTTTCAGTTTTCTTTTACTCTGCATACATTTTACAAAATCAAAATCAGTTGTTAAAAGGATAAACCTGTGGGGTTAGATTTACCACATCATAATAACCTAAGTCATTTTAAAAACTAAATTTGAAATCTATTGGGCGAATGGACATCCATTGTATATATTAATTAGTTCTTTCGGTTTTGAATTTTTTGGGTTTTTTTGCATTTTACCAAATGCAGGGCCCCTTTTCTGATCTTAGGTATACCCCTGTGCATCTTGGAATTCAATAAGTACGTATCGCAATTTGATCTTTATGCTAAGTCACCTGGTTGGTATTCAGCCCACTATAATTTGATATAGTATTTGGTTTTTAAAATCTGCCTGGAATGGGCTATGAGTGGTTATAAGTTACATCCTGAAAATATGTCAGAAAAAAATGTGATTGATGTGGAGGTAATGCAGCGAATAAATTATATTCACCCATATTTAAACAAAATATGAAGAAACTTGATGCTACAGAAAAAAACAAAGAAGCAGGTACCCAGTATTGTATTATTTTAACTTGTACTCAACAAACCTCATTGGTATCATAAGACTGTTGAGCTAGCCCAGTGTATCAGGCAACCCCAAAAATGTCACTTCTGCATAAGGCATGTATGTCATATTTTTTCCTTCAATAAAGAGAATTAATAGTCATTACAAGAAAACCCATTTAAGATCCTCTATGTCCCTTTTCGTTCAAAAAAACAATGACTTATTGAACATTTGTCTCTGGGGATTATTTTCTGGGTCGTTCCCCTTTAAGAAGTTAGTGCCATAAGAAATGCTTATATTTCTTCTCCAAAAGTAGTTTCAGTTTTTGAAGGAATATAGGAACAATTTCCTTCTCATGATATGTGGAGATCCAGTTTCATCTCCCAATCAGATGCATTGACACTAGCAGCAAATATATATACATATATATGGGTGTGTGTATGTGTATATATACATATATGCATATACATATACATATACACAAAAGTCATGCAGTCAGCACAAACAAATCCAATTGAGTTAGGCCATGCTAAGACCCATTCCCCATCAACTTGCATAGTTTCTGTGTATTTCTCATCATAAAAGGCTGCCGCTGGGTGGCAGAAGCCAAGAGATTTTACTCACTGGACTCTATTTTCCTAACTTTATCTTCGATTTCCAATTAGTTCTCTGGTTTGTGCCTGACTAGGATGCCAGTCTGCCTTGTACTCTTATTTTGTATACTCTAAGCAGAATACAATTCAGCTAATTCACACATCCTATTTGATAAGATGACCATGGAACATGGAAAGAAAGATATTTATGCAGAGGAAAAGCAGAACTGGATCCCTGACCTATTAAATGCAAACACACATAGACACACACGATATTCAAAGCCACTCTCCTAACCTTAAGCATGATCCCATTCTTAGAGTCTCTTGCTGAGATTTTTAACTTGACGTGTATAAAATATGCAAATATGTCACAAATGTGCTTTGTCATTTCAAAACACTTTGGGTTTATCAGAATTGTTAGTAGAAACTTGTCAGTGGGTGGGGAGGGGGTCAGTCTATGAAAATACGAAGAATAGCCATATTATTAGTTTACCTTGCAATTTGCCTCAGCAACACAGGAAAAAAGCAAAAGTGAGTTTCTGAGGGGGTGGTTGTTTAAAGTAAGCTAAAGAACCAGCAGAAGCCGGGGTGAGGATGAAGCCTCGGCTATTTATAGCAGTTCTGACAATGGTTTTATAAGAACATTTAAAAGAATAGAATCACTTGAAAATGGATGCCAGTCACCTCTTGTTCCCACCACTGAATTCATCTGACGTGGTGGCAAGACAGTGAAGGGATAATCTGAGAATTTTTAAAAGATGATTGAATGAGAAGAAGCACAACTTTGAATATGATGAGTCACTTTCTGTCAACAATAACTGTCTCTCTTTTTTACCCTTGTACCTTTCTCTGTAATTTACCATTTATTGTATTTGCAAAGCTAATTTTGTTTTTTTTTCCACAGAGATTCCTTTGTATGTAAGGAGTTTGGGGCAGAGCCCTGAGGGAGTATTACTTTACAGAACCCAAGCTGCAGAAACCATTTTTTTTTAGGCAACACTCTTCATTGCAAGTTAAAATACCCCAAAGTGGCATTTTGTTCACTCATAAGGATTGCAATCACTAATCCTTATTTTAAGAGATTTTCGGTAACATCATTAAACTGAATTATTGGTGACAATGATATGATATACATAAGCTGCACAACCTGTATATTGTATGCATTGGTGCCTTTCATTTTGAGGGTGTTCATTTCAACATTTTTGAAAGTTCAGTTTTATAGCAAAAAGGCATATTTTTCCCAAAGGCAGAATCTAACTGTTTTGTAATAATGAATATGAAAATACCTGTCATCCTCAGATCATTTTCAGGTTAACTAAAGTGAGAATTTTTAAAATAATGATGCCAATTCTCCCTTAACAAGAATGTCAGCCCTCTTGTACCTGGACATGTTTATTTTATCTTTCCTACCCAAGTCTTTAACTTAGGTGTAGAGGTTGGGTTTTCGGGGGTTTTTTTGTTTTTGTTTTGTTTTTTTGCCCCTTTCTTCTTGTGTTTCCTTCAGAAAGTAAATGCTTTGTATTTCTTTTTTTAAGCCACTTGAAACCTCAATAAAGGCTGTTGCCTAAACATGGAATACTTCATCTGTTCCTGTTTGTGCCATCTGCTGTGATGTCGTCACTTATATGGCGTTAATTTCCTGCCACTACAGATCTTTTGAAGGACTGATGGGATATTGGTATATGTTAGAATGCTTCAGATTGTAGATGTAATAAGAGGCTTTTGTTAATATGTTTTAACCAAAGATGTGGAGCAATCCAAGCTTTTAGCCACATACCGTCTGCATCAAATTTGTCCATTTGGGTTATTTTTATAATCGGGTGTTACATTTTGCCTTCCCTGTGCATACCTCAAATTGATCCATACCTCACTTTGATTCAGAGAGGTCAACAAAATGACAGATTTTTTTCACTCTAAATGCTAGTACCTGTATTCTCTTAGAGTAGAGCAGAAATGGGTCACTGTAGGCATAGTACTTGGATTGCTTCAGATGGTTTGCTGTATCCTTTTTTTCTTCTTTTTTTTTTTCTGGGGACTTGTTTCCATTAAATGACAGTAATTCAAAAGTAGCTTGTAAATGAGGGCATACAAGCATTTGCAACAAATATTAAAATAGAGGCTCACAGCGGCATAAGCTGGACTTTGTCGCCACTAGATGACAAGATGTTCTAACTAAGTTAAACCACATCTGTGTATCTCAAGGGACTTAATTCAGCTGTCTGTAGTGAACAAAAGTGGGAAATTTTCCAAAGTTTCTCCTGCTGGAAATAAGGTATAATTTGTATTTTGCAGACAATTCAGTAAAGTTACTGGCTTTCTTAGTGATGCAGTGTCTGTGGTGCATTTCTTTAATTAGTGTTTTACTGTTTAAATTTGTTCCATTTTGCCACATTTTTAAAAGTTAACTTCTCCCACAAGGACGCCTCTTTCTTAGCCTTGACAAATTTCATATACAGATAGGATACACAAAGTAGAGATGTGTAAATAAAAATGTATCAATCTATATTCGTAGACAAATATATGCCTGCATGGATTTTGAATTAGATCTCATGTTCAGGGAGACTGTTCAGCAAGTTTAGGAATTATAAGGTTCTGTCATTGGTCAAATACTTCTCTCACTGTAATCAGATGACAGGTCTTTGATAATCTGATTTCTTCATATGGATTCTCTTCCTGAGATTAGTGAGAAGGCCATACCCAAGCTGATGGGAAATGTGTTAGTTGGTTGTTTGGGTTTTTTTTTAATGTGAAGTTCTAAAGGAAAATCTGTACCACAAATGTTTCTCTTTTCTGCATGACACTTAATTTAACAGCAATGTTGGAAACATACAATTTTTAAATTATGTGAGCTATTTAATAGTTAGGAGAGTTGATATGTTTTCATTATTATGAAAACAGCACATTGATTATCAAAATTGCAATTATATTTTTCAAAAGAAATGTACCTAAGGAGGTCAACATGCACAACTGTAGAAGGAAGGAAGGAAGGAAGGAAGGAAGGAAGGAAGGAAGGAAGGAAGGAAGGAAGGAAGGAAGGAAGGAAGGAAGGAAGGAAGGAAGGAAGGAAGGAAGGAAGGAAGGAAGGAAGGAAGGAAGGAAGGAAAGTGGGATGGGGAGAGAGGGAGGGAGAAAGAGAGGGAGGGAGGAAGAGAGAAAAGAAGGGATTTGTTAAGTGACTGCTATAGGTCAGGCACAGTGCTAAATGCTTTACAGATAACATATTTGTTCCTTACTACAACCCTAGGATATAGGTGTCATTACTTATCCCCATTTTACTAGTGAGGAAATAAGGCAGACAGAGGTCGGCACTTGCCCTGGGTCACAAATCGAGTGAGATCGAGAACAGAACTCAGGTCTACTAGACTTCAAGCCCAGCACTCTCTCCTCTGTACCGCCTGGCTGCCTATAACAAAACTGTAAGCCATTGATGAACTGGTAGCATAAGTGAGTTGGATTACACGATATCTAAGCTCCCTTACCATTCTTAATTTTTTTTTTTTTGGTGGAGCAATGAGGGTTAAGTGACTTACCCAGGGTCACAAAGTACTACACATCAAGTATCTGAGGTCAGATTTGAACTCAGGTCCTCCTGAAACCAGGTCAGGTGCATTATCCACTATGCCACCTAGCTGCCCCCACCATTCTAAATCTTAAAAGCTAATAATCCTAAATATAAAATGATCCCTGTTCGGGAAATTCATTGGGAGAAATGGTGCCAATAACTCTTCCAAAATCCTTACTGTGTTCTAGGAACTATGAGTGATAATAGCTAAGACAGTCATGGCCCTCACAGAACTTGTATTCTAGGGTGAAGAGATGCTATGTGTACAAAGAAATATAATGTGAGACAGTACATGTTCGAGGTCATAGGAGTTACAAAGCATTGTGGGAGTTCAGAGAAGAAAGAAGCCATTTCTAACACAACATGTGACATTTAGAAAGACAGCATTAAAACCAGGTACATTTTTCATGAGCAGAAACAGAAGACATTAGCAGAGAAAGTAGAAAAAACCACAGCAGCAGAAGAGCTTCAAGCATGTTTAGGAAATAAAATATAAAAGGGAAGATTGAAAAATAAAAGCCAGAGAGAGAGAGAGAGTAACAGGAATTGGGGAGCCTTTGACAGCTTGGAGCAAAGGAGGAAGATAATCAGAGCTGTGCTTTAGGAAGATCGGCCTGGAAGTAGCATGTAAAATGAATTGTATTGTCAAAATAGGCAATAGGAAATAAAGATTGGGGGCCTTTGGGATGAAAAGGAAAGACTGGACATAAGCTAAGCAATCGAATAATTATACAATCAATGAAACTTAACTGAGTGGTTATGAGAAGTGATGTCTCATTATATAATTAAAAAGAAGAATCAGAGAATACTGAAGCCTCATGTCTAGGTGACTTGGACTTCTGGTGCCTTTAACAGAAGAAATAGGGAAGTTTAGAGGAGGGGTAATTTTCCTGAAGGATATGGTTTCTGTTTAGAACAAGTTATTGTTAAGTTTGAAGTACCAGTCAGTGGGACAGCTAGGTAGATTTATCCAACAAGCAGTTGAAAATATGGAACTAGAATTCAGGAAAGGTTGAGGCTATAGATCCAGAATTAGACCAGAAATAGTATATATACACCATAGTTGGATGGCTGAGAGTAGAGAACACAGACAAGGAAAAAGAGAGGCAAGGGGTGGGAATGGAACGGAAAAAAAAAAAAAAGAAGAAAAGGCATTGAATTCACATAGGTAAGAAGAGAGCCAAGTAAAAAAATAGCAAAAGAATCAGGGTGAGATATAGTCATGTAAGCCAGGGAAAGAAATGACTTTGAGAAAGGAGCACTTAACACCATCAAATTACCAAAAAAGTCAAGAATAAGGATGGAGAAAAGGCTTTTGGATTTGGTGATTGGGCTCCATTGTTCATTTTTGAAAGAACATTGGGAGCAGCTGGATGACACAGTGGATAGAGCACCAGCCAGCCCTGGTATCAGGAGAACCTGAGTTCAAATTCGGTCTCAGACACTTACTAGCTGTGTGACCCTGGGCAGGTCACTTAACCCCAATTGCCTCATAAAAACAAAACAAAAAAAGAGCATTGACATTTTAGTGTTGGGGTGTTGAGGTTAAGAAGTTAATGCATGTTGAGGCAGTTGTAGCAGTCAGTTTCTGAAAGGAGAGAGAGAGACTATAACAAGGTGTTTAAGGAAACTGTTTCTAGAGGCTAGGGACCATACATGTATTTGTAAACAGGGGGTGAGAGGGGAAGCAGCTTATTAAGAGGGAGAATGAAGATAAGAGAAAAGAAAGATAAGCTCAGATGTCATCTCAGTGGGGGGGGGGGGGCGGGGCGGGGCAGAGAATAGATACAGATTGATGTAAACCAGTCAGATTAGGCCTCTTAACCCAGAGGAGGAGAGTGGATGCACAGTTACTGATGAAATCTCTAATTCCAAAGGAATTCCAACATGCCTGCATTTATCCTTATATGACCTACTTGTGATTGGTATAATCAAAGGTTTTCTTACCCTAGATTGGTTTATTTTAAGAGACTCTAGTTACCTCAGTACAAAACCACACAGCCCCTGTTATCTTCAGGGCATCCAAAATGGTTCAAATACTTGGATAGTGCTAGTAAGCTGCATGTCATTTGTACATGAAGATTCATTTCTCTAGCCCAGGCCAAAGCAGGAAGCTGTAATAACAATGATACACACAACTTGTGCCCTTCTTATATGTCTATGTTCCTTAGAATCCTGAATTTGCCCAAGTTAGCAAGCAGTTTCAAACCATTGGTTCCAGTGGCAAAAAAATCAGAGTACAATTATTTATTTTATTTTTACTGACCTAGCTGAAACAAGATAAAATATTTGGAAGGAGCCATAAACCAAGCTCTACTTCTCTCCCTTTAATATAAAAAAAAATGAAGCATTTCAGTCTGAATTTTGAGACAGACAAAAATCTGTCCTCCCGATCTGTTTCTCTTCATGTCCATGTTAAAAGGTAGTCTTTGATACCAGAAGATGGCCTTCCTTTTGTAAGTATTAACTTTGCAAATAAGTACTAAGCAAAAGCCAGTAAAGAAAATTGCTACAATAATAGTAATAATCATTTTATAGGGCTTACTATCTGCTTCTTATTTGGCTAATCATTCTTCCAGGACTGTGATTTCATTAGCATGGATGTTCCCACTCCCAATATTCATTGCAGGCTCACTAACTCACAAGCTCATAACTTCTCAACAACTTGGTAGACGGTATCTGAGAGTTGCTATAACCAAAGATGTAGACAGTAGGCAGTAGATCTAGTAATGAGTCTTTCCAAACTTAGTGAGGCTTCTCCTCAGATGTATGGCCTGCCCCTCAGCTCAGATGTAGAAGCCTTTCCATCTTAGTATATATAACCCAGCTGTACAGAACTCTAGGAGAACCTTTCCATCTTAGCAGAATCTGAGTATTAAATTGTAATACACTTAGCATAGCCTTTAAGAAGTCAGAGTCCCCTATATACCATATTTCAGTGATTTTTATATCTTTGGTATAACAAAGGAAGAAATACAGTCTTTCAATATTGTACACAAAGCAAAGTTTAGGGTTAAGGTTTGGAATGCTGACTTTGCAAATGGCCTTCTCAGTAGCTTTGGGGTATCTAATTTCCCATGCTACCTATTTGCCTGAAAATACAGTAATCTCTATTGTGGTCGTTCAGACATTCTGTTGTGTCCAATTCTTCATAACCCTGTGGACTATACTGTCCATGGGGTTTTATTCGCAAAGATATTGGAGTGATTTGCCATTTTCTTCTCCAGTAGATTAAAGCAAACAGAGGTTAAGTGATTTGCCCAGGGTCACATATCCAGTAAGTGTCTGAGGCCAGATTTGAACTCAGGTCTTCCTGTCTCCAGGCACAGAGCTCTATTCAGTGAGCCATCTCTATTACCATGAAAGAATTCATTTGTTTTACCTCTCCTCTTACAATTGTATCCTTTCTTTCTATCCTTTTCATTCTCACTAACTGCAGTACTTGAGAGAAATGAGTGAGAAACTCTTTTCTAATTTGGCCACAAATGGACATCTGTCCCAGCAACAACCACCAAATGAGAATTTCTCTTGCCTTACTTAGACTTGAAAACTTTCAGGATCATAAGAAATCAATACATCTAGTCTATACTTACCCATAAGTGGCAGCAGCCAAGTCACCAACCAGATCAAGGTAGCAATGACCCACTCAATTTGGTAACTGAAAAGAGAATTGATAAAAAGGAACACTTTTCCCAGAAGAGGAACTGGAAAAGAAAATACTCTGCCATTCATCCAAAAGACAGAAATATTGGCCTCTTGTCAATCTACTCCCTCAACCCAGATCTTGCCCCGGATCTTTCCACCACTAGAAAAGCACAGGTGTTCAATGAGGTAACAGTGTCAGAGAAGATCCCTGGAAAAGGAAAAGAGAGGTCACTTGGTGGCATATCATATAATAATGTCCCCTGAGATTGGACATTGTTTGCCAAGGATTCTGACTTAATAATTGGTACAAGACAGTCACCAAGTATAATTTACAATTCCACTGTGTCTTATGGTTCAATCCTTAAAGCCCACTAAACCTTCCCAAATCATATGAGGTCCTGCAGATTCCTGCTGCTGTTGTAATTAGTCATTGCTTTCTTAGAGTTTTATGATTGGAAATGTGTCAATACTACTTTAAATTGAAATTTGATTTTTACAATTCCCTTGAGTTAGGCAGTGATGTGAGTGCATTCAGTTTTTCATGAGGCCTATTGGTCTGGACTTTGGGATAGTTAATAGGGAAACATGATGTATAAAGAAAGCACAGACTTGAGAAGTCTGGTACCAGTACAATACTGGCCTTTGTCAAATAGAACACTTTTAGATACAACGATGCCATGTGGTTTTCCTTTATTTCACCTTCATCAATGTGATCCTTATGATAGTACTTTGAAGTAAAAATTCACATGTATTTCCAGCTAACATGGTTATTTGTTGTTGGACATGCTTAAAGTTATTTTGAGGGTGACATGGGAATTCTGGTTTTGCAGAAATTGAAGAGGACTTTGAAAGATACTCCAACCACCGATCAGAACAGCACCTATTTCAGTGATTGGTGCTCCTCCCACAAGAGGGTATACAGGTGAAGAAGAGTTGTCAACTTTTCCTAATTAGAAAATTGGCAAAATGCTCATCACTTTGAAATTACCAATTTCTATCTTTATTGACTCAAGTAGCCTGCTAAAGCACTGTAACTAACACAGATTGTTTTCTACAAATTGAATGACTATCATTTCCTAGGGGAGCATTGGTTTTCCTTCCTATCAGCCATTTACCAACTAATCTTCCTCAGTGGTTCATAATGCATGCTATAAACTTGAATTTCTTCTTTCTGATCAAGAAATCTTGATTTTCCCTAGTCTCAGTGCTGCCTCATTTCAATATCCAGAACACAACTGACTTGTTACTGAACTTGGAGCTATCCTATGTGGTGTGGTTGTCATTATGATCTGCTCATATGTAGAAGAGTCTTATTAGAATTCACCTTTTGTGTTCAAAAGAACATCTTATTAGAATACCACTGATTTGACAATATTTTTCTTAAGTTCCTCATGAAATCTATTAATTTAGGAGGATCCTAAGAGTAAAACTGATCTAGCTTGCCCTTTGACAGATCCTGGCTTATATGGATTGGATTCAACAGAATACACATTTATTAAACATATATTAAAAACAGGGCAATGACTAATCACTGGAAATACATGGATAAGAGACAAAATAGTCCATGCCTCTAGGGGACCTTCCATTTTGTAAGAAGGGAAGACACAACTATCTAAGTAAATATGAAAAAAGTTTGAATATGATTCAGTGCAAAGGAAAGCTTAAGCAGTAGAATAATGGATTTTAAGATCATAAGGTTTAGAGCTCAAAGGGACTTTCTGAGATCATCTAATCTAATGTTTTCATTTTACGGATAAGGAGACTGTCCCAGAGATATAAATGATTTGCCCCTTGTTTGCAAGTAACTGAACCAGGATTTGAACCAAGGTCCTCTGACTTGAAATCCAAAGCTATTTCCACTATACTCCTATATTACACTATTATATATATATATATATATATATAACACTATATTTGTAAGATATATGTTGTCAGTAGCCAACTAATATAATTATGACTGGCTGGGTTCTGGATCTCTAAGGGAGATGACAATTTGCATCATTTCAGAGACTAGGAGGATGATTGTGACAGCACCACAAACAGCCTCGTTAGAGAAGGGCAAGCTGAATCCAGAATTACCTTACTTGGATAATCTCTCCTTCACTCTTCTATCCCTAATGGGGCCAAAAACAGATCTACCTCACATCACATATCTGTAGTCTAGAGTTAAGAGTTCAGAATAGGGGGGCAGCTAGGTGGCACAGTGGATAGAGCATTGGCCCTGGATTCAGGAGGACCTGAGTTCAAATCTGACCTCAGACACTTGACACACTTACTAGCTGTGTGACCCTGGGCAAGTCACTTAACCCCAATTGCCTCATTAAAAAAAAAAAAAGAGTTCAGAATAAAAGCCATCTGATTGGTCTCACTGAGAAGGTGGCCATTTATTTAACCTCAGCAACTTAGTTCCCTCCCACCAAATGCTGCTTGCACAAAAAAATCATCATTAAAAACTAGTACATGTTATCAACAATATGAGCATCAAATAGAAACTGTGGAAGTTTACAGATCAGAGTAAGTGGAAGAATATCCAATATTCTAAGCTCTTTCACTGGAAGTGAGATAAAAAATCTCAGCTCAGTCAAGGAGGAACAGAATGATCTCACTGGTTGAAGGTCCACTCTTAGTTGTTTCCAGGGTTGCAGGAGCTGGAAGTCAAGGGTCATGTTGGAACCACACATGTCTTCAGCTGATAGGAGACCTTCTGTGTACCATTCAAAAGTTCACTTGCCTTTCTAACTTTTCCTCCACACCTCTTCCAGAAGTCATCCCCAGTCTGAAGAAAGCCTGTTCTCCACTTACACCAGTTCCGAGATCAGAATGGAAGTCTCTCATCCAACTGAGAATCCCATATCCCTCCAGTTAGGAAGTGGGCTGTCCCTCGGGGGCAAAAATGCCCCAGGCTTGGGCAGGAATGGAGTTGTTTCTAATTGAGGCAATGATGGAGAAGGAATTTCACCTATTAATAATTATAATTATAACTAACATGTATATAACACTTTAAAGTTTCAAATTTTAGCATTATGACAACTATCTGAGGTAGTCACTTATAGGCATTACCACTGTTATACGGAAACTGAGGCCAAAAGAAGCTAATGGATTTGTCTATGGGCACATAGCTAATCAATATCAAAGTTAGGATTTGAACCCCCTTCCAATAGGATAAAATTATAAAATGGTAAATAATTTAATTCATTAAGGCATGTTAAGGGGAAGAGTATGGGACAGGGGAAGGAAAAAATTGGGAAGTTAAAAGACTGGATTTAGGTTGTAAAAGTTCTTAAATGCCAAACTCCAGATTTTATATTTTATTCAAAAGGGAGTACTGAACAACTAAATGTTGTTTTGGGGGGCTTTTTAAGTCAAAGAATGATGTGGTCAAATCTCTATATTAGGAAGATTACTTTGAAAGCAAATGACATATGGATCAGAGAAGGAGAAAAGTTGAAGGCAAGGAGAATGAGACACTCAGTCCAGGAGGAGACAAATCAAGTGGCATTTATTCTGAACTCCTATCTCTAAACTACAGATATTTGATGTGAGCTAGATAGGATGTCAGCCCCATTAAAGATAGGCTAGTGAAAGAGAAATTGCCCAAATCTGGTAGTGCTGGATCCAGTCTGCCCCTCTCTCATTAAGTTGTTTGTGGCCCTGCCACAGGCCCACTCCTTCTCTCCAAAATGGTAGCAATCTCCCTCAGAGTTCCAGGAAAGTCCAGGTAATGGACTTGAGAGGTAATGAGGATCTGAACTAGAGCAGTGGCAGTTGGAAGAAAGGGGGAAATGGACATGAGATATTTCAAAGGTAGAACTGACTTGTGGCACAGTGGAAAGATGCTGAATTTGGAGGGTAGAGAAGGCTCAGATTCAAATCCTGGTTCTGTCACTGATTACTTATATGAGGTTCAATAATCATTTAACCTTCTATGGGCCTCAGTTTCCTTATCTCTAAAATGAGGCAGCTGGACTAGATCATAACGGCTTAAACTGTGGTTTGCAACCCCATATGGGGTCATGGAACTGAACACGGGAGTCGCAAAAAATTTGGCAACAGTAAAAGGTTATGTAGACCTGTTTTTTATAGCTCCATACCCAGGGTTGTGCAAAAGTTTCTCAGGTTGGGGGCAGCTAGGTGGCACACTGGACAAATTACCGGCCTTGGATTCAGGAGAACCTGAGTTCAAATCTGGCCTCAGACACTTGACACTTACTAGCTGTGTGACCTTTGACAAGTCACTTAACCCTCATTGCCCCACCTCCCAAAAAAATTTCTCAGGTAAAAAGAGGTCATGAGCAGAAAAAGTTTCAGAAGCCCTGAACTAGATGACCCATAAAGGCTCATAAAGCTCTAAACCTATTATCCTGTGACCCTGGAAAATAATAGAGAGAGAAAATTAATCTAAGGTTTCGAGCATGAGTAAGTGGGAAAATGATGGTACCATCCTCAGAAATAGGGAAGTTAGGGAGAGAGTCATGTTTTGGGGAGAAGATGATGAGATCAGCTTTGAATATGTAGAATCAGAGGTTCAATATCCAGATGGAAATGAGCAGTAGAAAATTGGAAATATGAACCTAGAATTTGAGAGAGAATTTGGGGCTGCAGGGGCACATGTGGGCTTCATCTGTTTAGAGTTTGAGCCATTGGATTAACATGAGACTGCTAAAGGTTGTATAAAAATAGAGAAGAGAGCCAAAGGCATAACCTTGGAGAACAGTATCCTTAAGGGTGGAAGATGAGAAAACAGAAAAGGTAAAAGTATTAAGATAAAATTTGGTCAAGACTCCAGGAGAAAAGATAGTATCCAGAAGGAAAAGGTGGCCAACCATGTTAAATGCTGTGGAAGGGCTAAAAAGAATAAGAATTGGAAAGAGATAATTGGATCTGTTCATTAGATAGTCATTATTGACCCTAGAGAAAGCTGTTTTAGTTGAATATTTCTGAATATCCCTTCCCAGAAAAAGGGCAAGTTAATACTCCCTAATCCAAATAATCTTGAATTGCGATATGAAATCAGACTGATACTTCTAGATCCCTGGCAAGTAGTCTTGTGCTAGTTTATAGTTAATAACAAGAATATTCTATACTTTTTGGATTATAAAAATAAGGTTGCATTGATTTATTTTTTAATGATGACAGTGAAGAACAGATTCTGGAGTGGTGAAGGCTTTGGAGTGGTGGAAGGATAGTAAATTGTGTTCAGAGAAGGGAATTTCCACCAGGTTCTTGTAGTATGAGTGGAGAGTAGCTAAAGGAGTCTAGAAATGGTTATATAAATTGAAATTAAGGAACTGAGAGGCCTAGGTGTTAGAAGGGTCATTGGTAAACCAATATTGAGGTCACCAAGGATAATGGCAGAGAACAGGAAAGAGAGGAAAATTAAACCAAATGTCAAGAGCACCGAAGAAGGCAGGAAAAACTATCAAAGCAGAGGAAATATTCCCTTTTCCTGATTCTACTGATGGGTTAAAGAACAGTGATTCCACTATTCCCCAGCCAACTCTCGATGAACTCAGTCAGTCACTCAACAAGCATTTTTCAAACCCCTTACCATGTGCCAGGAATCTGGGTAAACTGTGGGCATATAAAGAAAGGCCAAAACACAGTCCCTACCTCAAGGAGCTCATATTCAGGTGGGGCCAAAGCATGCAAATACCTATGTACATACAAGATATCTACAAGGTAAATTGAAGGTAATCTCAGAGAGGATGAAATCAGCAATGGGGGGGGGGGGGGCACTGGAAAAGTCCTCAGAAGGGAACCGTTGAGCTGACTCTGAAGTGAAGCCAAGAAAGATAGGAGGCAGAGGTGAAGGGGTGCAGCATTCTAGGCACCATCAGTGAAAAGGCAGAGTACAGGGATCTAGTACCATGTTTGAAGAACAGCAAGAAGACTGATGTTGTTAGATCATAATGTGTGTGTGAGGCAGTAAAATGTAAGAAAGTAGAGAAGGGCCAAGTTGTAAAGGGCTTTAAATGCCAAACAGAGAATTTCATATTTGAGCCTAGGAATATTACAGGAAGCCATTGGAGTTTACTGGGTGGTTCCTCTCCCGCTATACTCTCATCAGCTCCCATGGGTTTATGCTCCCATAGTTTTTATACAGATGACTTCCAGATGTACATATCCAGTCCTAATCTCTCTTCAGAGCTCAGTCCTGCATCACCAATTGCCTTTTGGACATAAGAAATTGGGTGTCCCATAGACAGCTCAGACTCAACGTGTCCAAAACAGAACTCATTATCTTTTAACCAAAACCTTCCCTCTTTTTCAAAACCTGCAGAGAGGGCAAAAAGGATGGCAATTGGTAAAGGGCCATTAGATTCAATAATTTAAAAATCCTTCCTAAGTTTGGAGAGAGATGTTTCAGTTAAATGATGAGTTCAGAAGCCATACTGCAAAAAGTTTAGAAGTGAATTAGAGGAGAGAATGTGGAGGTACCAATTGTTGCTTAAATGGAGACATAAATCAATCTAACAAGTTCATGTAGCTGATGTTATAGAATGCCTTTCCTGAACCCTCATTCACACTGGCAGGCTGCAGCTCCAGAATAATGCTGGTTCTTGTCCCCTCAGGGACTGGGGGGTGGGTGGGTGAGAGATGTTCTAATGTTATAGATCCTAAACCTTCACTGCTCTACTTCCCCAACTGATATCAGTTGATATCAGTCAGTCAGCCACATCTAATTAACTTTTAGGAAAAAAGAATTTATTAAATTGGTATAATAAAAATGGTTGGTATTAAATATCCCCCCAATAGTGTGTAAAACAATCTCCCAACAGTAGAGAGTATAGGAAAAGTAGGATTTAGCTTAGAGAATATGTGTGACAAAGAGGTTACTCACAGCTTTGAGCTGCTGTAAGTTTGGGGCACTCATGAAATTCCCTTTGGATGTGGTATTAGCTTTCTGCTGGGCACCTTGTAAAGAACCGGAAGCTACTTTTCCTCAGTATGTCAAATTCATCCTCAACTCCAGATCCAGTCTCTACCATTAGCTATTCTGGGGCTGCTGCTTGGAGGACCATGAAAAGATGAAAACCCTCTGGACCTTCTGAAGCTCACAAGGTCATCCTCTCATCAAGAGGCTGGGGTGAGGGAAGGGGCAAGATCAGAGGCTCTACTCCTATCTTCCCTTTAATAAGTCCCTCTCTGGGGCTTGGCTGGAATAATAACCTTCTCCCCTCTACTTCCAGATACTGTAATGCTGGATTCTGAACTGGCTTGCTATTTCATAGACCCACAAGGCAAGACAGGGGAGTACATTAATTGAACACCTTAGATTAATTAACTAATTCAATAAAGCTGTTCTCATCAGATAAAATGATCAAATTACTCTAAGAGGGGCAAGGTGATTGATTGATTGATTGACTAATGTACCTCCACCTTACAGAAACAATCATTTATAAAGTGCTTACTGTGTACCAGGAACTGCGCTAAGAATAAGAGATACAAAGACCAAAAAAAAAATGTTTTATATATATATATACACCACTGCTCACAAGGAGTCTGTATTCTAAAAGGAAAAAGAACGCGCAAATGAAGAGTTACTAGGAAGAATAGTTACAACATGAAAACATTTTGTATCCCCTCTTCACATGTTATCTTAGCTACCCCATCCTCTCCATATTACATCCTTGAAAAGGCACTGGCTACAAAAAAAAAAATACACATGCATACAGATATGGATTGCATATGGAAGCCCTTTGCATCACTGAAACCTGGTGTGGTTCATTGCTTTAGTCACAGATCTGCTACGCATTTTGTAAACTGCCACTATTTATGATGGATCTGTAGGATTCCTAGGCAAATCATTTAATCTCTCTGGTACTCTGTTTCCTCTGGATAATTGGAATAATAATTGTTGCACTATCTACTAAATAGGGTTGTTGTGAGGCAAAGTATTTTATCAAAAAGCACCATATAAATGTAACTATTATTAGTAATGAAGGAATATATAAAAATAAGCTGAATAGGAAAAAAAAAAGCACGATACATATACAGGCAGGTAATGGGTATATGGGGGGAAAATGTTCCCAAAGACATGAAGCACGTAAATGCTATATCTCAACATGGCTCAACACTAACTCCGAACACAAGACTAGATATTACATGTGGCAGAATATAATCCCTTGTTCTTGCTAATAGTGTCATAAGTAAAATGTCACTGGTTTAAACTAATTGGGTGGGAAGTCTGAACTGTAGAAGAGCTTAGAGGAAATGCAGGTATACAGCTTCTACTACAAGAGCAGAGTCCAGCCCTTCTACCCAGGTACCCTCCTCTTCATGCATCCACTGAAAAGTTACCAGTTCCAAAAGAAGAAAAAACACAATATATGGAATCCATCCATTACCCACTGGAAGGGCTGGAGTTCGAGTCAGGAAAATCTCAGTTTGATTTCTAGCTCAGACACATCTTAGCTGCATGACTTTGATCCACTTTACACAACCTCTTTCCATCTCAGTATCCTCATTTGTAAAAGGGGAGTGATAATAGCACCTACCTCATGGGGCTGTTGTAAGGATAAAATGAGATAAACTATTTAAAAGGCTCTACAAACCTCAAACCACTATATAAATTCTTGCTCTTACTCCGGCATATGTATGAGAGCATGGTATGCTTTTAGAAAACACCTGCTTTGGATACTTCTTCCACTGATACAGAAGAGCAACTTATAAGCCATAGGGCTTATCTTAGAGAGATGCCTGGGAACCCCAAGAGGGAAAATGATTTGTCTATGGTCACACAGTAGGTATCAGATACAGAACCTACACTCATCTTCCTAAAAGCAAAACCACCCCTCAGTCTACTAGGCTGTGCTCCCTATTTGTCCTCAAGTGTTTAAAGAACCATAAGAATCCATTCTGGGTTTTTCCTAAATATCATCTACTTGTTTTCCTGGGGAAAATTTCTGAATCCAAAAGTATCTGTTATATCAAGAGTTATTTTCCAAGCAGCTAATAAAACAGGTCTCTATGTTCCAACATGTCTATCTTCTATCCACCAACCATTAAATAAAAGACAACAAATGAAAATAAACCCCTTTTGCATATTTTGAGGTACAGTAAGTGAAATTAAAAGCAAAATCCTCTGCTTAAGCATATCTGACCAAACCTCATTACTGAATGCATTCCAAACAAGTGATTTCATATTATAATAAATGATGGATAAGAAATGTACCTATGCGTTCTCTTTCCATCATCATACCCTTATTTTAAAAGTTTACAAAATAATAAACATATAAATCTTTTTCTAAAATGTTAGGTGACATTTTTCTGTTGTAATTAATAAGCATTCCCCTAAATTTATATCCTAACATTTTACCACAAAATAAAGAATACACTACAACCTCAACGGTTACTCCCCTTAACCACACACACTGGTGGATCTTACTGAACTGGAAAAAGACTTTCAAGTATGGGCTTACAGTGGCCTCTGTGTCTATTCTTTGAATACCAGTCAGCAAAATAGGGAAGGGTTCATCATAAGGTTTGCCACCAGGAAATGAGTTAATCACCATTGGCATCATGAAATGTGATGGTATTGGGTGATAGGAATTACTGGCTGGGGGATGGGGGGGAATACCTACACTGATAAATCCAAAAGTTGTTTTAAAAGAGTGGCAAGCAATATTCTTTGATGTATAAGTGTGAATGATTTGACTATTCTCAACAATATAATGATTGAAAACAATCCCAAAGGACTATGGGGGGGGAGGCAATAAGGGTTAAGTGGCTTGCCCAGGGTCACACAGCTACTGTCAAGTGTCGTAGGCCAGATTTGATCTCAGGTCCTCCTGAATTCAGGGCCAGTGCTTTATCCACTGTACCACCTAGCTGCCCTAAATCCCAAAGGACTATTGATGAAACATAATGTCCACCTCCAAAGAAAGAACTGATATTGATGGAACAGACTGAAGCATGCAATTTTTTATTTTCTTTCATTTTTTTTCTTTTAATCAAGTTTGCTTGTACAAAATGACAAATATGGTCATGTTTTACATAAGCATTCCTGTATAACCCATATCTGATTGTTTGTTGACTCAGGGAGGGGAGGAGGGAAAGGAGGAAAATAGGAATAAAAATTGGAACACAAAACCATAAATAAAAATGTTTATTTTTAAAAAATAAAAAATAAACTCAAGCTCCATGCTTGATTCATATTGCAAAAAATAATTTTTGCCAATTTTTAACAAAAATACTATATTTGTGAGAATGTTTGTAATAGAACAACTTCAATGAGACACTGATGGTCCAACCAATATGTCAGTCTCAAAATGTAAACTCTATGTAAGCAGGGAATTTCCATATCTTTCCTTGTGATATCTTCTTTTGTAACTAGTATACTGTGAGGTAATCACAGAAAGCATTTGTTGAAAAGTGAGAAATCAGGGGAGACGAAAACATCCTTTTCCCAATTGCCTCAACTCTCTAGAATGGAGCCATTGCTAATAACCTACCATACTTTCCCTTCTAATGATTAACTTAGACAAAGAAAGACAATAAACAGGGTATAGACAATGTCCATCACAGCTCTTCAGAAGGGAAATTGTAAATATTTTAACTAAAGACTAGATAATCTCAAATTTGGGCAAAAGTTAATTTCTGGCATATATGTAATATCACCAAAAGTCTAAGGTCCCTATAGGGTCTTATTACATTCTGTGATCCTATATAATAGTGTAAATCATATGGTAACACACTAAGAACATCATTCTTGTGAAACCATGAAGTAATTTCAGGGGGAGTAACGATGATAAAATTATATTTTAAAAACATTTTATATATAGTGGTTCAATATATCTATAATCATACAATCATATTCAGAGGCTTAAGGGATGTTCCAGGCCATTTCATTTAAACCCTCTCATTTGTAAAAGGAAGAAGTTGTTGTGGTGATGGTGTTCAGTTGTGTCCAACTCTTCATGACTCCATTTGGCAAAGATACCAGAATGGCTTGCCATTTTCTTCTCTGGCTCATTTTATGAATGAAGAAATTGAAGCAAAGAGGGTTAAGTGACATGCCCAGGGCCACACAGCTAGTAAGTATTTGAGGCTAGATTTAAATTCAGAAATGTCTTCCTCACTCCAAACCCAATACTTTATTTATTGTACCACCTAGCTGCCTTCCCAAAAAGCAGAAACTTAACTCCCAAAGAGGTTAAATGATTGCCCCCATATTTTTACATAATGTAGAACCTAGAGATGAATACTCTATAGATTTGCACTATAATCACTAGATGCTATAGACTTTCTTATTTTATACTGTGTCAGTTGAAAAGCAAATAAGGCTGAGAGTATGTATAGAATTCTAATCTTTTCTGAAGATGATACCATCCTCTCTACTTCTAGAGTTGCTATGAAGATCAAATGAAATGGTATAGGTGAAAATGTTGCAAACTGTAAGGGGAATCACATAAATGTAAACTATGCCGATAATAATTATTATTTATAAACTTAGGTCAAGGTAACAAAATTAAAAGCCCTCTCTAAAGATAAATCCTTGTTCTTTTAAGTTTTAAAGCATAGAATGGTTGCTAGTTATGAAAGTGATATTTCTCATAGTCTAAGATAGTAATAATAATAGATGATATTTGTATATTACTTTACAGTTTATAAGGTGCTTTACTGAATTATTTCAGTTGCTCTTCACTCCTACTCTGTGATCAAGATGATTTTAGACTGTGAAATTGGACAGCTCCTCAAATATCTCCTGGCCCCATTTTGCTGTTTTGTAGAATGGGTCTAATAATAACTCTCTACTTCCCATGACTGTTGAGGGGCTCAATTAATTAAAGTTTATTTTTTTAAAAACACACTTTTAAGTACTTGGTGGAAAGGTGATTGGTAAAGCAATAATTATTGTGATTTCCTGATTATAGTATAAGTAAAATGAAAGTACTCCACATTTTCTGAGTTCTTAGAACTGGATGAAAACATGTTAACATTTCTGATACTGAATAAGGTTTTTAGTAACAGTTGAAAACATATGGACCAAAATTCAGTCAAGTATCTAAAACCCACATACTTTTTTTCATTAATACTTATGACTCAGGAAGTCTTATTCACTGCCATGAAGTTTACTCATCATTATCTACATCAAGATAGATATATGTGTGTATGAAGTTTGTTTTTTATAAAGGGAAAATATTTTACTTTTTTGTGATCTTTGACATTGGCTGATTCATTGGATATGAGATATTTATCTTAGCAAAGAAAAATGAGGGAAGGGGACAGTTATAAGTAATGGTTCATTCTTAAGTAATTTAACCAGCATTTCCAATCAACCTTTAATTACCCACAGATCTGAAAGAATTATGAAATTGATTCCTTTCTGTGAAAGGTAGCCATTACCTCAGTAGGACTAAAGCAGCTTGAGGACAGGGACAGCCTCACTTCTGTCATTAGATGCCTAGGGCCTACTACTGTGTTTGCATTGGTCTGTATCTATGATTTCTTTGGTGTAGGGAGCTCCCTGTAAGAAAACTGCCTCTACCCAGGCAAAGAAGTCACTGTTCTATAACATATAGTCAACTGCCCAGACATTAAGAGGTTAAGTATGATTTACCCAGGGTCACATAGCCATTAAATGTAGGAGGCAGTACTTGAACCTGGGTCTTCTTGTCCAAAGGTCTTGCTTCATTATCCATTGTGCTAATGATCTCAAAAATAGGGGCTTTGACCCCTGAAGGGCCATTGATGGAGACCAAAGGGTTTGTTATCAGAGGGGATTAGCTATAACTAATTTTAGGACTTGGTTATACCATAACCACACCTACCCTTATGCCCCTGTGCTCCCCAACTTTACCTCTTTCTTTCCCCTAATACAAACTCCTAATATCTGTGCTTCTGGGCCAGATATTAGTCCCTCAATGGAATTTGCCCAACCCCTCAGCATACTAAACCCCTGACCTTCAGAATACTTCATGACTTCATAACACTCCAAAGGAGGCTCCATGATCAGGAAGTGATTGGTACAAGATAAACAGGTATTCATGGGTCTTAAGAGATCTCATTACATTATCTCTCTCCTAAAACCCACACTTTCCCCAATATTTCCTATCACTATGGAGTGCACCACAATCCTTCCAGTCACTTAGGTTCCCACTCTGGGTGTCATCATGGAGTCTTCACCTTTCATCTCACTTTTCATCAAATCAGATATCAAATTTGTTCTCTTCTTTGTACTCACTCAGTTATCACCCTATTTTAGTCCCTCATCACCTTTCACCTGGACTACAATTCTGTTGTTCAGTCATGTCCAACTGTTCATGACCCCATTTTGGGGGTTTTCTTGGCAAAGATACTAGATTAGTTTGCCATTTCCTTCTCCAGATCATTTTACATATGAGGAACTGAGGTAAACAAGGTTAAGTGACTTGCCCAGGATCACACAGCTAGGCAGTATCTGAGGCCAGATTTGAACTCAGGAAGATGAGTCTCTCAGACTGCAGCTGGGCACTCTATCCACTATACCACCTAGCTGCCCTGGACTACAATGGCTCCTTAATTATTCTCCTGTCTCATTTCTCTTCTTTCTAATCCATCCTCCACACAAATGTCAAGATGCTCTTTTTTTTTTTTTTTTTTTTGGTGAGGCAATTGGGATTAAGTGACTTGCCCAGGATCACACAGCTAGTAAGTGTCAAGTGTCTGAGGTCAGATTTGAACTCAGGTACTCCTGACTCCAGGGTTGGTGCTCTGTACCACCTAGCTGCCCCCAAGATGCTTTTCATAAAAAAGTCGATCTTACCATGTCACTTTTTTACTCAAAAGCAATCCAGTGGCTCCCTGTTGCTTCTGGGATCAAATATTATTTCATTTTTTTATTTCATACTTTTAAAAGTTTCTGTCTTTAGAGGCAGCTGGTGGTACAGTGGATAGAACTCCGGACCTGAAGTCAGGAAGACCTGAGTTCAAATTGGGCCCCAGATATTAGCCATGTGATGCTGGGCAAGTCACTAAATCTCAGTTTCCTCAACTATAAAATGGGGTTAATAATGAGAATACTTGTGAAAAAGCACTTAGCTTTTTTACGGAGGGAGGGAGGGAGAAAGTTACATGTTAACTATTATATATTTAAAAGAAATAGCAAGTTGTCCATAATAGATTTCCAATTTCGTGTGTAATCATCTTTTAAAAAATTATACCATGTTATGGAAATTTCTGTTTTATTCCATAAATTAAAAATAAAATATAAAAATAAAAAGCACTTAGCTCAGTGCCTGTCATATAGTAGGCACTATATAAACACTTATAACTTTATCCCTTTGTGTTACCATATTTTGTTAAGTTAATACATGTATATAGGGGCAGCTAAGTGGCGCAGTGGATAAAGCACCAGCCCTGGATTCAGGAGGACCTGAGTTCAAATCCAGCCTCAGACACTTAACACTTGCTAGCTGTGTGACCCTGGGCAAGTCACTTAACCCCAATTGCCTCACTAAAAAAAAAAAAAATACATGTATATAATTTGTAAGTAACCAGATATACTGTGGGGACCAATTTTTAATTGGGGAGTGCTAGCTAAGTGGCTCGCCGCAATATTGGGACACGGAAGGAGACTGGAAGCCTCCCTCAAAACAGAACGAGATTTATTTTAACTAGAACGAACTTAAAAAAAAAACACAAACAGGATCAGTAGGATCAAGGGAAAGGAAATAAAATGGGGAAAGGGAAATTATAATACCTGAAAAAATACAACCGCCCAGGAATCAGCTGAAAATATGCAGCAGAAGGCTTTCCAGCTTCCACCTCGATTGCGCAATTCTCCTCCCCCAAACCTAGAAACACCCCACACAGTCCCAGCCAATGGGATGGCCGCTCTGACAGTCACATGACTGCCCTCACTAGGCTTCCAATCATTATAATTTTGCCAGGCCCATGTAGGCGTGGGTGAGTGGTGATGACGTGAGGTTCCAGAGCCCTGACAATGGCTACAACCAGTGGGTGGAGCACCATGCAGTTTGCAGAGCCCCAGGCCAGTGCTTGTGAGGCATAAAAACCTCAAATAACAATTAATTCTTTCCAATACATATATTGGGGGCACAGTTTTGTGTGTGTATGTGTGTGCATTTTCCTGATAGCTGTGTGTGAGGGAAAAATTCATCCTCTTCTCAATAATTCTCAGGAACTCAGCAGCGAGGTGACAGAGGCTTTATTTTCTTCTCATGAGAAGGAGGTACCCTAGTGTGCAGCTAGTGGGTGCCCAGAAAGGGGGCTCACAGGCCCTGTTTTATACCCTAGTCCCTAACGCAAATGGACCTTCCCCTTTTTCAGTACTGGGTTACAATCTACGGGCAAAAACTAGCTAATCGAACACAGTATTCCCACCCTCTTCCTTGTATGGGCATAACTCAGGAGTGGACCTTATACTTCCTTATATGGACAGAACTCTGGAGAGGACCTAATTGAGACCAGGGCTCCTTGAACCATGTGACCTTGCTAACCTGAGGGGGAGGAGGGAATCTGAGACCTTTGTCCTACAAGCAGGTCAGTGGAGTATGACTGACTGTTATATCCACATTGAGAGGAGACAATTACCCATTTCTCACACTATATGAATAAAAAAAATTTGGAAATACATGCACTATGCCATACTGCCTCTCATCCTGCACACAGCAGATGCTTAATAAGTGCTTTGTTGATCTGAATAAAATCATGGAGTGTATTCCTTTCTATTGAAAACACTATGTCAATCAAATCATTTCTTTCTTGAAAATTTCATTCTACTTAAACATTCAATGTACCATAATAATAGCATTTTACTTCTCCAAGACAATTCAAGTGACTTTTCTGAGGTTCCCAGATAAATTCAATGAATTAATCATTGCTCTTTGCTTCACCCATTTCTGCAAGCAAAAAAAGAAGTGGTGCTCTTTTTCGTGATCCACAACAACCAACAAAAGGTAAACTCTTTAAGAAACTTTAAGAACTTAGCAGGGTCAAACAAGAATAGCCAAGTAGAATGGAACTCATTAGAATATGTATGCCATGAATTGTAATGCTTGTTGAAGCCTGAGTTGATAGAGTTCACTGACTCATAATCTCAGAGTTAGAAGGGTTTGGGGGATAAATCAAGGTAGTAGTCTGTCCAAGGTCATGCAATTCTTGGCAGAGCTAGTGCCTATACTCCAATCTCCTATGCATTCTAGTCCCTTGTACATTATCCTCCTAATCAATATATAGGACTTTAAGGTTTCAGTATTACTACGTATGTATATGTATATGTATATATGCATGTGTATGTTTGTATATATGTATGTATGTATGTATATTTGCCCATTTGATCTTCATAACAACCTTGTAATAGAGAGGGCATAGGCATTATCTTGGATTATTAAGCATCTATTCATCTCTAAGGCTCCACTCCTGACTCTCCAGATTTCTTTCTCCACCATGCCCCCTAGTGGATACTTTGTCCCATCCCCTTCAACTTCCTTTTACGTGTTATATTCCCCCATTAGAACATTCCTGCTCCTCAATGGCAGGAAAATCTTTTTGCTTCTCTTTGCTTTCTCAGTGATTAGCACAGAGCCTGGCACATAGTAAACACTTTACAAATGCTTGTTGACTTGACTTAAATACTTCATGTGCATTACTCTTCTCTATTAAGTCCTTTAAAATAGAGAAAATATTGTTCCTTCCTTCAGGGAACTTACAACTAGAAAGTCCTTAGGAAGTACAAAGAAGAGAAATAACTAGTGTGTCAAGATAATGGAATGTGGTAGATAAGGGGATTTAGCAGATGACCAAAGGCCCACCTGGAGATTAATCTAAACTGATTGAATTAAGTGAGAGTGATTGACTGCTGATTAGCCTACTTCAAGTTAACTAGATTGTAAGCACATCTGGCTGACCCTTTAAAAAGGTATTGTTCTCAGAAGCGGAAAAACTTTGAACTTAACTTGAGATCACCTTCAAGTGCAGTGAACCAAAGGATTTGAATGATGCTAGCCAATCAGCTTGAAGAACCTCCCATTTCTGGGAGGAGAACATGAAGGAGGAAGTTGATGCTGACTGAGGACTTCTTCCTCTTGGGTTTGAGACATTGGTTTGGTGGCAGTACTTCAAGTGGGTGATTAGGAAGGCTAGGATTTCCATGCTATAAGGAATCTGATCTCAATCTTTCTCTTTACTATATCTTTTAATAAACCCTTAAGGCCTAAACTCTTGATGAATTTATCAGTGATTTTAGCCAGTTTCCCCCCAAAAGTGGAGGGACAGATTAGAACCCACATTTAGAATTTTAAAATACACACTAGAATGGGGTATATCCCTTGCCCCAGGGATGCAGAAATTTACAAGAAGTCCTTCAGCAACATAGAAATAACTGAGTGTAACACCTAGACCTTGATTAAAATAGAAAGCTGGGGCAGCTAGGTGGCACAGTGGATAGAGCACCAGCCGTGGAGTCAGGAGCACCTGAGTTCAAATCTGGCCTCAGACACTGAACACTTACTAGCTGTGTGACCCTGGGCAAGTCACTTAACCCCAATTGCCTCACCTAAAAAAAAAAAAAAAGAAAGCTACCAGATACTGGCCACCTCCAATGCCTGCCCTAGCAATGGCCTTGTGGTGTTGAAGATCTTTACCACTTTCCCTGAAACTTAACTAAGATACCATTTTGTACCGCTTGCTTCAAGTACAAAAAGTTCTGGTTCTGGCTCTGGAGAGGCAGACAGGCTGAGGTCAGGAAAGAAAATAATGTTCCTGGCTCATTAACAACTTAATCTACCAACTAGCATAAATGTCCTGATAATAGCTGCAACACGAGTTTGGTCTTTTTGTTTTGTTTTCATCAATAGTGCCATATTCTCAAAATTGCATTCTGGACAAAGGTAAAATACAAAGGTAAGCCAGGAATGTGAATACGTAAAATACACAGTGCTTGGCACATAGTAAGCCCTTAATACATGCTTCTTCATAAAGCCATTTATTCAGTAACAAGGAACTTTAAGTGTAATCACCTTTAAAATCATATAATCTCTATTTTATTTGACAGAAATTATTTAAACTTTTATGACAATTACTTATCATACATGTATATGTACATATATACATATCACAAGCATTATTTGCAAATGATTGTTGTTAGTATTGCTAACATCAAGATCTGGTATTTGGAGAGTACTTCAAATGGCCACATCCAATCCTTTTATTCATCATTCTGTAAATAATCTGAATTTCAAAATACTGGCAGTAATGATTTGAGATCCTGAAAATGTGTGTTCTGTTTCTAAGCATGGTCATATTTTTTTTCTTCTGGGTCATTTTTTTTTTTTTTAGTGAGGCAGTTGGGGTTAAGTGACTTGCCCAGGGTCACACAGCTAGTAAGTGTTAAGTGTCTGAGGCCAGATTTGAACTCAGGTACTCCTGACTCCAGGGCCGGTGCTCTATCCACTGTGCCACCTAGCTGCCCCCTGGGTCATTTTTATATAGGGAAAAATTAAGTCCCCATTTGGAAAATAAAAAGTTATTTTAGCCCAGCTCCTAGCATAGATCCCTGCAATCACTTCTGGTTACCCCTTTCTCTTGTGTAACAACAGTTAATCCTGATGCTTGGGTGAACAGCAGGGATTCCTTTGTTTCCTCAGAAATGTCAAAAGGAGGAGGGTCAGGATGTGTATTTTGACACTACTCTATTGTTGATGTGATCTAGAGTCCCCAAGTTTAGCACTTCCAGAAGCACTGTAGCAATTTGGAATTCAATCCTATGGTTTTCTCTGCCTGAGCCTTAAAGTAAGTGTCCATGCATGCGTGTGTATACACGTATGTGCTGACACAGAGAATGGTTTGGATAGGTCCTGAAGTCAAAACCTTTGCTTTAAAATGTTGGTAACACTCTTGGCAAGGTGGGGAGGTAGGAGGTAGGCTTCTATTTAGGAAGAAAAACAGCATTTTCTGGAAAGTCATCTAGAAAGTATGGCTCCTGGGCATCAGGTAAGGACAATGCCAAAAATTAATTGAGGCAATCATCCCAATGAGACATGAGAAAGAAAGCATAAAATTCATCATGGGCCCACCTTTGATTCACTGAACACCTATCAAGTGTCTTCATTGGAAAAATTCAAGCCTGAGACAAAGTAGAAATTTTTAACAAATCAATTGTAGATTGCTTAATTAAATAAAGAGTAAGTGGGGGCAGCTAGGTGGTGCAGTGGATAAAGCACCAACCCTGTATTCAGAAGGACCTGAGTACAAATTCCCCCCTCCCAATAAATAAATTGTAAGGGGCTAAAATTCTAGCTAGTCTGTCTAAAATATCTAATGAGTGGTCTCCAATAAATTATAAGCTTTAGCAAAAGTTAGACTTTTAAGCATTTATTAAGGAGAATAAGAATTTGGTGAAGAGAGAGAGAAAGAGGCCTAGATTCAGCTATCTCATGAAGCCTGCATTTCTGCTCCACTCTCCATGATAGTCCTGACAGAAGAAAAGCGAAAGTGCCAGTGATATGGTGGGAAATGGGTACAGGTTGGGGTTGGGGTTCTTAGGAATTCCTCTTTAAAGAATTACACCCTCTTGCACACAAAACTTAGAACAAGGTGATAGTTTATTTAGGAGCAAGGGAAGGGAAGGGTGGGGGGAGGGAAACCATGAAAGAAATCCTTAGACTTTTCATGGGGAGATTTGGCATAAAGCACATGGCTCAGAGGTACCAAATCTCCTCGAACAGGAGACTGGAAGGTACTTTTATAGAGGCCTGATGGGGGTGGACCATCTGCCTGTGGAAAGTTCCTTTAGTGAGAGAGGACCATCCTCCACTGGTGGTAGCTGGGGGAATTGGGTGAGCAGTGGAGGACCATCCCCCACTGGTAGTGACTAAAGGAATTGGGTGAGGGGTGGCTACGTATCCCTCTTCAGAACACAAAGGCCGAAGCCACACCCAAACTTATCTCCCCAGGGTAAGGGAGACCAGAATGAAGGGTAGGAATCCCAAGCTAGCTCAGTCCGATTTGGTTCCTCTAGGCATTATCTGTCCACTGGTTTAGTTTCTCAAGGAGAAGATTCCTCGGTGTGCCCCAGAGAAATTCTGGGGTGCTCTGCACCCCATGACATTCCCCACTTCTCTATATATAAGGAAAGGGGACGAAGATTCTTCTGAAACTGCTTCATGCTGACCGGGGGGTCGAAGAATCACGGCGCAAGGGAGGGGGAGGGGAGAGAAGTGGAGAAGGCCTGGAATGCTCGGAGTTGTGAGGGGCCCAGAGAGTCCAGAGGCAACACGTAGGCACAGTGTCATGAATCCTTGAGCCTAGATGGAACAGACTTAAACAAAAAATTAAAACTGACCAGAGCCAAAAGGAAAAGAGACTTTATCAGATCAGGAGTCAAGTGGGACCTTTTTGCAGGACAGGGTGTGGCCTGCTTTACAGGAGGGAGTTCAAGCCTAATTCTGTGATAGGCAGTGTCTGTCTACATTAAGGGTCCTTTTATCCCATCCCTACTTTGTGCCTTGATTGCATGCTAGGACCTGAACCAGAGAGTAAGACAGAGGTCGCCCCAAAACCATTCCTAGGCTTGCCTCCTATGTCCAGCTTGGTCATAGGCCTGGCACGATGCTGGTCAGGAGAGCAAGCTGCAGAGCCCTGGATTTTTGCTAAGCCGATCTCTCGGGTGCTGCCCTGGGGACAAAGAGGTAGGAGGGCAGGCCTCACCTTCGTGCGGCGTCCCCCACTTCTGTGTCCCGGTTTACTGCAGCTGCCAGAATCTCGGCCAGCCGGAGTTCTGCTGGTAGCAGATGTGGTGATGGCTGCTGCTATTATATGAGCTTGGTCTATGGAGTGGGCACGAGCCATCTTTTCTCTCTCTTTGGCTACTGCAAGGTCCCTGTTATTAAAAATCTTAAAAGCAATGTCAAGGAGTTGTGAGGATGGGATCTGGGGACCCCAGTCTAACTTCTGGAGTTCTCTCCTAATGTCAGGAGCAGACTGGCTGATAAAATGAATATTGAGGACAGTTATTCCTACATTTCTTTGGGGGTCTAGGTTGGTATATTTCTTCAGAGTCCACTAAGCGGCTCATGAAGACAGCAGGATTTTCGTCAGACCCCTGTGTTATCTCCCTCACCTTTCCATAATTGACTTGTTTCTTAACCCCCCTTCTCATTCCCTCAACTAGGCAGGTGACCATGTGATTTCTACGAGCTCTGTCTTCCCTGTTATCATAGTTCCATCTCGGTTCTATGACCGGGACAGCTGTAAATCCAGGGACCCCAACCCAATTTCCAACCTGCGAGTGTTCATCCCCAACTTGTACCGCCAGGTCCCAAATCTGTTTTTTCTCATCAGGGGTACAACAGCTAGCAAGAAAATTTGCAAATCGGTCCAGGAAAGGTCAAACTCCAGTGTCACAGACTTAAAGCCATCTATGAACTTTGTGGGGTTCTCTGAGTAGCTCCCCAATTTCTCTTTAATCTGAGATAACCTGCTTATAGAAAAAGGGGCATGCCTTACTGTTGTGCCCTTCCCAATGGGAAATTCCCTTAATGGAAGCAGGGAAGTAGTGGGAGACACTGGTAAAGACCTGGGTTGGGGAGATAGCTCAGGTGGAGACAGAGGATTGTGCGCAGGGCCCAGTGGGGGAGGGGTGACAGCCTTTGGCTGTGGAGTAGGTGGGGGAGGGGAAACAATCTTTGGCTGCAGCCTGGGTGGAGATGGGGAAAGGGAGATAGCCGTAGGTGACTGCAGATTAAGTAAAGCAGATGGGGTCGGCTGAATGGAAAAAACAGAAGAAATGGGAACATATTGGAGTTCCCCCCGATTGTAAATGGGGTAGAGCAGGATAGAAGGAGACTGATATCCACTCCCCGTGTGGCACAGGGAATTGGTTCTGAGATCAGCCGGTGGGCAAGGAGAGGTCTCAGTCATAGAGTGATATGACTGTGGTTGACCCATAGGTACGGAAGCAGGCGGAGAAGGAGTGGAACGAGAAACAGGTAGGGAATGAGTTTGAGGAGGAGGGGAGGCTGAGGTCTCAGAGTAGGTGCCCGAAGGGTTAGTGAATTGCTTGGGCTTTCGGTGATTCTCCACCGGCAAGGGGACCTCATCCTTCCCCTTTGACTTCTGGCTCAAACTCATAAAAGCCGATATGTATGGAATCTCTGTCCATCTCCCTTCACGCTTGCAAAACTTGTCCAATTGCAAGATGGTATTATAATTAAGGGTGCCGTGTACAGGCCAATTTCCTTCACTTCCTAGAGGATAATGTGGCCATAGATTGTTACAAAAATGTATCATACATCTCTTTCTCAGGTTTTTAAGTTCCAATTTAGTCCAATCTCTTAGGATGTACCCCAGAGGTGAATTTTTCGGAACACTCCCTTTCTGTCCCATAACTACTGTCTAAGGAGAATAGTCTGAACCAAGAGCAGAGAGCTGGTAAGGGATAGACACATAAGCATAAATGTTCTTACCCAGAAATGTGTAGTCTGAGAGTCCGAGCGTGGTTCGGACATCTAGGAGTCCCAGGCTGCTCTCTGCTGTCCTGCAGACGCCAACCGTCTCTACCTCTCTGTGACTCAAACGGGAGGTTGAGTCCGGTGGGAGAGGGAGAAGAGAAACCCAGAAGGTAGGGCCTTACCTCCAGGTTCTGTGCCAAGCGTGGTCCAGACGTCTGTTTGAGCTTTCGGCGAGGGAGGGAGACTCAGGCTGCCCTCCACTGTCGCGTGTGAAAGCTGACCCTCTCTCTACCTCTCTGTGACTCAAACGGGAGGTTGAGTCAGGCGGGAGAGGGAGAAAGGAAACCCAGAAGGGAGGTTCCCACCCCCCAGTTTTGTGTGCTAAGAGGAAAGAGGAAAATCCCACGTCCCTACAACGTTGGGCGCCAGATGATATAGTGCGCCAGATGATATAGTGGGAAAATGGGGTACGGGTTGGGGTTGGGGTCCTTGGGAATTCCTCCTTAAAGAATTACACCCTCTTGCACACAAAACTTAGTTAGAACAAGGTGATAGTTTATTGAGGAGCAAGGGAAGGGAAGGGTGGGGGGGAGGGAAACCATGAAAGAAATCCTTAGACTTTTCATGGGGAGATTTGGTACCTCTGAGCCATGTGCTTTATGCCAAATCTCCCCATGAAAAGTCTAAGGATTTCTTTCATGGTTTCCCTCCCCCCACCCTTCCCTTCCCTTGCTCCTCAATAAACTATCACCTTGTTCTAACTAAGTTTTGTGTGCAAGAGGGTGTAATTCTTTAAGGAGGAATTCCCAAGGACCCCAACCCCAACCCGTACCCCATTTTCCCACTATATCACCAGCCTAGCCCCTTTTTCCTCCCACAAGCCTCCTGTGAAACAGGCAACATCCCATCCACACACGTGCACACACAGCTCCAAGCTAATTGGCCAATAGCTTTGATGGACAGTAGCCATGAGCAAACGTCACTTCCTGACACCTAGGAAAAGCCGCATGGCTTGCCCTCAAATGCCTTCTCATAGCGGAGCTTTCCTACAATAACTCTCCAGCAGGTGGCATCACTCCAATCGTTACAAAATAAATAAATAAAGAGTAAGTGTCCACATCCACATTAGAACCATAAAAATGAACCCAGAGAAAGGAAGGAAAGGTATTGCTTTTTTTTTTCATGCTTTCATACTTCCTACAGGAAAAAACAGGTACAGCTAAAGTGCTGGCACAATGGAGATTTTTATAATACTACAAAATTTACTAGAGGTGAAAGCCCAGAAGCAAGTGACCTTTGAATCTTCCTATGTTTACTACCTTTTATGTAGAAAATATATCTTCCAGTAGCACTCTAACTTTGGCCTGTAAATTTGCTTTTACTTTAAGAAAATACATCCATCTCTTCTCTTCTTCTCTTTCTCTCTCCCATATCTCCCTATGTACTAGCCTTTTTCTTTCTTTCCTCTTACATACAAATATTTAAATATCTCCCCAATCTTGAAACCTTGCATTGAACCTGACAGCTCTTCAAACTATGGACTTCCTTCTTCCTTTCACAGTAAAATACTGGTCATTGTTTTGGCTCTGGTGGCTCAGAGTGGGTGTAAATAGCAATTGTTTCTCTTTTGGTAGAAACCCTGAGGGTCTTCCCTTCCCAGATTGGTTTTTTTTTTTACTAGATAAAAGAGGCCATTCTTTACCTCATTTCTTACTTTGATGTCTGGTATCTTATGCCATGTTCATCTTCATTGAAGGCATTTCATTTGCCAAGATGGCTGAAAACATCATGCTAAAAAGCATGGGAGCAAGTACAAAGTTTTGTTTTACTCCATTGGTGACTGGGAAAGTGTGAGAGCATTGTCCATTATCCAGAACACAGGCAAACATGCCATCATGAAACTGATGTGCACTACTGATGAACTTCTTTGGGCAACCAAATTTTGACATAATTTTCCATAAGCCCTCATGACTGACTGCATCAAAGGCTGTTGTGTACAAACTTCTGTACATTGACTTCTGGAATTTCTCCTGGACACCGTATCAACTCTTTCTTGACCCTTTCTGAAGCCACACTGGCTCTCAGGTAGATCATTATCTTCTAGGTGAAGGATCAGTCTATTAAAGGTGTACGGTGTGTTCAGGGAAAACTAGTACCTCTGGTATGAGGGCTGCTGGGCACTTTTCGGGGCTGCTTTCCACCTTTGGTGTCTCACCTATGGATACAAGAAGCTGTAGCATGCCCATCCACCAAACCCTGGTTTCTTACCTAGCCTTAGTCACTGAATGGATGTTGCCTCAGGTAAACTGAGACCTGGGAAAGACCCTAGCTTTAAGATGACATGGTCTCTCACTGCATCTAGGGCTATATATATCTCCACATCTATATCTATATCTATATCTATATCTATATCTATATCTATATCTATATCTCCACATATATCTATATCTATATCCAGATAGATAGATAGACAGATAGATATCCATATATATATATATATATATATATATATATATATATATATATATATATATATATAATATGATATATCCAGTCATCCAGTCATTCTGACCTATGTCTTGGCACTGCACCCTGATGGCTCTGGAGGAGAGACTGAGGCTGGTGACTGCACAGCCCTGCTTTACTTAAATCCAATTCATTTAGCAGTCAAGACATCACCTTCCTGATATCAAGGTCCTCTTTGAAAACAAAAGGCAAACACCAACAACAGTAACAACAACAGTTACCTCAAACTGCCTCTACTCCTTCTCACCTACTCACTCTGTCATCGCTTTTCAATCTGGCTTCCAAAACCACCAATCAATCTATCTGTACTCACAATGTGGCCTTTTCTCCTTGATGAAGAGCTTTTGACATCATAGCCCATCCCTTCCTCCTGAATACTTTTTCCTCCCTTGGTTTCCAAGGTCTGCTCTCTCCTAGTTCTCCTCCTACCTATCTGATCACTCATTCTCAGTCACATTTATGGGTTCATTATCCATCTGTCCTGAACCCTATTCTCTTCTCTTTCTGAACTCTGGCCCTTGACAAATATGGCACCAGTGGATAGAGTGCTGAAACCAGAAGTCCTGAGTTCAAATCTGGCGTTAGACACTTACAAACTGTGTGATCCTAGGGAAGTGACTTTAATTCCTATTTGCCTCAATTTTCTCATATGTAAAATGGCACCTACCTACCAGGATAAAATGAAATAATAATATTATATGTTTTTATATATTATATGATATGATATGATTTGATTTGATACAACATGATACAACACGATACAACAGAATAACATAAGATAATATATTACATGACACAATACAATATAATATAACATAATACTTGACACCATAGTAAGTGCTATATGTTAGCCATTATTATTAAAGGGACAGCTAGGTAGTAAAGTAGATGGAGCACAGGGCCTGCAGTCAGGAAGAACTGAGTTCAATTCCAGTCTCAGATATTTACTAGCTGTATGACCATGTGCAAATCACTTAACCTTGTTTTCCTTAGTTTCTTCATCTGTAAAATGAGTTGGAGAAGGAAATGGCAAATCATTCCAGTATTTTTGCAAAGAAAACCCCAAAATGGAGTCATGAAGAGTCAGATATGACTGAAACAACTGAACAATATCAATTATTATTAATTACCATGCCTGTGCTAATGACTCCCAAATCTATTCAATCAATCCTGTTCTCTGTACTGAATTCTAGTCCCACATCACCAACGGCTCACAGGCCATCAGTAATTTAATGTCTCATAAGCATCTCAAATTAAATTTCTAACATCTTCTTCCTTAAATCCACCCTTCTTCAAAACTTCCTTATTTATTTTGAGTACACTACCAAGTTATTAGGGCAGTTAAGTGGTGCAGATAGAACACCAAGCCTGGAGTCATGAAGGCCTGAGTTCAATTTCTGCCTCAGACATTTACTGTGACTCTGGACTAGTTACTTTACCCTATTTGCCTCAGTTTCCTCATCTGTAAAATGAGCTGGAGAGGGAAATGGCAAATCACTCCAGGATCTTTGCAAAGAAAGACCCAAAATGGGGTCATGAAGGGTGGACCCAACTGAAATGACAAAGCAATAACCAAGGTATTAACCACAGAGCCAACCCGACACTTCCCACATTTTGCTTCTCATATTCAATGGAATCCTTTAACCCTTTCCCATTCAAACTTCAAGGTTCAGTTCTAGCTCCATCTCTAGGAAGAGTTTTCCTGAGCCAAGAACTGTTAATTCTCTTCCTATGCCCAATCCCTAATTATCTTTATTTCCTTCGAATACAAACAAGTATTCAAAACAAGTGCATTCTTTGATCCAAACAAGTGCATTCTCTCTCTCCCAATAGAATTCAAATTCTCCTTAAGGTTCCTAACTATTTGATTTTAGACTTCATACCCTCACCAATTAGAGCAGTGCCTGACACATGGGTATATCTGTAATAAATGCTCCTTGAATTGAACTGAACTGAATTGAATTGAATTGGACTCTTGGAATAGCCTCTAAGTGGTCTCCCTTCTCCAGTTTTTCCTCTCTTCAATTGATCTCTGCCAAAACAATCTTCTGTAGGCACAGGCATGACCATATCAACGCCCTCTTCAAAAACTTTCAGTGGTTCCTACTTGGCTGTAGCATGGAATACAAATTCTTCACTGTGACTTTGAAGGCTCCTGACAATCTGCCTGGCTTCTTTCACATCATTCCTTTTCACACTCTCATATTCTAGGCTCCAGCCACAAACTTAACTCTCTATCTCTTGCTTCCATGCACTCATACAAGTTCTCCCACACATCCACTCTCTCTTCATCTCTACCTTTCATAAAGGTGCATAGATCACGGGTCAGCCATGTTGGTACCTGCACTCTATGCAACCCTATGTTGTCTTTTACTATCCTTTGCTTCCTCTAAATGTTAGCTCTGGTGTAACATTCTCTGTCAAGCCTTTCCCAGTTCCATGTGTTGATCATGTGCCCTGCTCTCCTGACATTACTCTATAATCATCTGTGTCTGTCCCTTCCCTCCAGGAGAATGGATACTACTTAAAATCTGGAACCATTCTATATCCCCAGAGACTGCCCTGCCTTGAACATACTGTGTTGTTTTTGTTGTTCAGTTGTTTTTTTCAGTTGTGTCCGACTCTTTGTGACTTCCCTTCTCCCGCTCATTTTATAGATGAGGAACTGAGACAAACAGGGTGAAGTGACTTGCCCAGGGTCACACAGCTAGGAAGTGTCTGAGGCTGGATATGAACTCCAGAAGATTCCAGGCCCAGCACTCCACCCACTGTACCACCTAGCTGCCTGAACATACTGTGCTTAATAAATGCTAATAATCAGTCCCTTCTAGTTCTAAAGTTTAAGAACCAATGATCTGACTATATGTTTGGGGTGCCTGATAGGCACAGTGTGGTTTATAAAGAGAGAAAAAAAAACTATTCCCTCCAAATACTTACAAGTTCACTTAGGGAGAGATACATATAGTCATAAAAAGCTAATTAAAAGTACAAAGTAGTTATTGGGTTGTTGTTGTTATTTTCATAGTACTCTTATTCACACTAGTCAAACTGGCTTACAAGCTGTTCCTTGAACATGACATTACATCTCCCACCTCCATTCCTTTGCACAGGATGTGCTCCATTGCTGGAATGTACTCTCTCCTCATCTCTGTCATGTAGAAGTTCTAGCTTTCTTAAAAGTGAAATTGGAGTGCCACCCCTTTAATGAGATCTTCCTTCATTCCCCAAGTTGCCAGAGTTCTCTCTCTCTCTTGAAATTAGTATAAGAGTGTACATGTTGAATCAGGGACTATTAAGGTCAGGGGTTATTTCAGTTTTATCTTTAGTCTTCTCGCTACCTCCCCAAAGCCTAACAGAGTGATATGTTCATACTAGGTGCTTTGAATTTTTTGAATGTTTGTTGAGTGGTTAAGTTGAAATGAAGGTTACAAACAATAAATATTCTAGGAGCACAGAGGAAAGAAAGATATCTTGATAACCATGAAGGTTCATAAACATTCATGCTGTTCCCTGGATGTCCAGAATCTCCCACTATTGTTTTCAACTTGGGTCAGCCTCCCTCAAAGAGCAATCATGAGACTCCAGCCTTTTCTTAACCTAATCTTTCATCAAATAGAATTTCCATCTGCCCTCCCATTCCCCAGGACCCCACCTTCTGCTAAGCAACAATTGGCTAGTCTGATAAAGGAATCCTTGACAAAATATTCATTAGGTGCTAGTAGGTTTTTGTGTTAGCCATACTACATGCTTTCTTTGCATTTTAACAGAAATCTTAACCCAAAGGAATAATTTCAACGATAAGAAATATAGACGACTGGGGGAATCTTTGGAGGATAGGAGGAACTCTCAGCATCCATCAGATCATTCTCCACAGTCAACTGCCTGATCTGCTTACTCAACCTACCTTCCTCCTTATTCTCCTATCCGCACCCTACAGTCCTCTCCATCTCTTGTTTACATGCCTTCGCATTGACCATCTCCCATGCGTAGAAGGTATTTTCTTCTAACCTGTCTCATAGAGTTGCTCTCTTCCTTTAAGAGAAAACTCAGGAACCATCTCCTGCATGAAAACTTTCCTGATCTCTGTAACTCTAGATGCCTTCCTCCCAAACTAATTTGTATTTAAGTACCTTTTATATATTTGTTTTCACTAGCTCTACATTTATGCCCTTTCTATATATACATTTAGTGTGTAATGCGTAACATAATATACAATGTTATATAATGCAGTGTGGTGTGATATAATAATATAATGTAACATAATACTCTGTAATATAGATAATATAATTGTGTATATATTAGATATACTTATCTCCCCTGCTAGAATGCAAACTCATTGCAAGTAGAGATTGTTTCATCCTCTGAGCTTATATCCCCAGAACCTAGTTCAGTATGTGGCACATAGTAGGTGATTCATAAATACTTTCTGATTGCTTGATTAGGACTTGCCTTGTACTCTTACTTCAGACCAACATTGGAACTGATCCAATGAACTCACGTAAATTCCAGCTAAAATTAACTCTAGAAATGTGAAACAAAGAAAAATGAGGGCACTGGATTTCACATGTATGACCTTGCCTAGAATAGTGAATAAAGAGAAGTTTCTCCATTATAATTTCACCTTATCCCCTTTTGCAAAGAACCATAAATCATTGATCTGATCCAATACAAATATGTCAACAAAAGAAAAAATTCCCAGGTGATTATATAGATTTTGTAGGGAATCCAAATGGCCAACATAGATGTTCAAAAAGTACTGTTTGGGCAAAGTTTGTGTCAGTTTCTGTCTTTGTGACAAGTCATGGACAATCAGTAAAAGTAGCAAGAGTGTCAAATGTGGTACATGATGAAAATCAAAGAGGGGTGAATGTGAGATTCAATGTTTGGACAATTGATGTAAAAAAATATGGGTACAATATGGCAGAAGGTGGTACAAGGTGGCCTCCTCTACAAAAGCAATATGCTCATTGAAAGAATGTTTTATACGGGAATGTCAACAGTTAGTCCTAATCTGAGAACCCAACCATCAAGTACCAGATGAGAAGTGCAAAAATGCCAAGAAACATATCAAGAGGGGACAGGAGCCAATAAATAAAACTTCCATCTTCTGGCAGTTTTATGAAAAAGATTTACATAGAAATCAAGAGCTAATAACAGGAGCATATAAATTACTGTGGAAAATGATGATTAGTGATAATAATTGTTCAAGAAAACATGTGTGTCACCTGCCTCTAAATGGTAATTTACTTTTAACTAATGAATAATTCAAGCGTCTAATGCTTAGGACAGTTGTTACTAACTAGTTCCCTAGTCAGACTCAGGAATGAGATCAGTAATTGTATACTCCTAGAAATGGGCTTATCACATTCTCACATATACAATTCCTTTATGCCATTGATTACCTGACCACATTTTCTCTTAATTACAGGTCATACTCTCTGTATTCAATGTATCCATCTTCAAATCCAAATTGTTTTTAATAGTCAATGGCTCCCAGGTTTTTTGATTCCTTTAAATGCATTAATGTTTGCAATGTAAAAAACAATGAGATCAACCATGCAAAACAATGACAGATTTGACAATCTAGAATGAAGAAATCCCATATGAATACTGGTCATGGTGGGTTGTTTGTGTGTGTGGTTTTTTTTAATAGGCTTTTTCACATATCTGAAAGACATCTCTGGCTGTTTCTGTGCTACTAGGTGTTCTGAAAACTAAATACATCACAAGGGCTGCTGCATGTGCTATTTTAAGTACCAATATTCCACTAAAACCCACCTCATCCTGATGTGCCACAGACAAAGGCATTAACAGAACAAAGAGGTTACTATATTGCCAGTCTTCCCAGTTGAGAGAGATGTCTTTCTGGATATCACTTTTGAGTAGATGTGCTATCATTTAAAGATTCCTACTCCATGAAATTCAAATGGAATCTTCCAGTAATTATTATGCTAAATACATTTGAGTGGTTAATTTTTAAACCCCTGATTGTTAACCATTAAATGATTTAAACAGTTCTTTAAAAAAAAAACTGAAGTGTTTTATCAACTAAAAATCAACTCCCAGTTACCTCCAATAACCTTTTTGTTACAGGCAATCCACAGATACAAATGTGTGGTGTTTTGGGCTTTTTTGGGGGGGGGAGGGAAATAATAAGAAAAGACATTTTTATCAGCTCTTCTGCTTCTTAGCAGAAGGCTTGGCATGTAATACTTTTTTTTTTCCCCATCACTGCTTTTTCTCCCCAGAAAAAGAAAGTTGACTAAAATGACCCCCTTCTCCCTTACTGCCTTTTGAAACTATAACTGGGCCAGAAGAAGCCCATCACATACAGATGTGAAAAGTACTATTGTCTTTTCTCTCTCTCTTTTTTTTTTTTGGTGAGGCAATTGGGATTAAGTGACTTGCCCAGGGTCATAAAGCTAGTAAGTGTTAAATGTCTGAGGCCACATTTGAACTCAGGTCCTCGTGAATCCAGGGGTGATGCTCTATCCACTGCACCACCTAGCTGCCCCGTAAAGTACTATTGTCAATAGCTTACCTAGCAACTCCTGGAGTGGAACTTAGTTTAGGTCTTGCTGTTCTGCCTTATTGGTGAATCCTCAAACAAGAATAGCCTTGTAGACCCCTATATGTTATGACTTCAGAGATGTCCAGAAGAATTCTACCCCCTAAATAATCTTTATCTGCTCTCTGATGCCTAAAATTCCACAATTAAATATCCAATCTTTTGATCTAGGCCTAATTAAAATATAAATATTCCCAAGAGGCAACATAGTATAGAAGATAGGAAAGTAGCCTCACAGTTAAGAAAATGTAAATTTGACTCCTGCTTCTGGCATGTATTGACTGTATAACCCAATTCACCCAATAACTCAGTGCCAAAGACAATTGTCTAAGCTATAGGGAAGGTGCTGATAAGCATTGGTAGATGGAGTTTCTGCATCTAAAATTTCCTCTACCAATGAAACTACAGGCCAAGTCCTATCTCAGGCCTTGGGAATATAAAATAGTCAATTTTATTCATTGTAGCCAGTCACTCCTTGGGATGAGGATCTGGCCTATGTTCAGCTTTTTCTTCACCCTCTCTCTCTTTTTCTTCAGAAAGGAAAGAGGATTACTGTGTTTCTGAAGGGGAAGGAGATTTTTCCTCCTTACCCCCCAACAAACAGCTAGGAAGAATAGGTTCATGACCATTCATACTGCAGAGATGAGCCAGCATGGAGATAATAGCAACCAGAAAGTTTGCTTGCTGTAGCACCTGAAGTGAAGCAGGCTAAGCCATTCCTGGAGAATGTTTGACCAGGACTCACATGGAAATGGATGGTTTACTCACTGGCTGCTTGTGAACAACCAACAGAGAGCATATAGCAGCAATAGTGGTTTTCTAGCAGTGATGCCAAGGCTGTACACACTGAGATTTTCCACCCCCATCCTGGTTGTAGAGGCACCAGGCCCATCCCTCTTCAAGTGTGATTGCCAAGGCTATTCTAATAGCAGGGGAGGCAGTTGAGGGAGAGGAGTTCCAATGCAAGGAGTTTGAAGGGTTCTCATTCAGGATGTGTGCTATTTTCTTTTTCATTTTATTTGTAATCTAGTTTCCTTTAGAAGTTCCAGGTTTTTTAACCAGCTGGGAACAAAGTTGCCAAAGATAGATAAATTAATGATTTTTTAAAATCCCCTAAACATGAACCCATGTGGATGAGAGCCAATAGGTGATGGGATCCATGGGCTAAGTAGTTATTTATATTCCCACGTGAGTGAGTTTATTAGCTCCTTTCCTCAGAACAGATTTTCTTAGGTGGGAAGAGAAAAAAAGAGGATCTTGGATGCCTAAGTAGGAAAAGAAAGGTTATATCCAAAGTAAGAGAAGTGTAAAGAAAGGATAGCTGGAGATATTGAAGGCAGATCTTTCCTACCTTGCAATTTCCTCTGGCATTTAAATCCCTTTATTACCTGATAAGTTTGGTTATACATTTAATTTCTTTTTTTTTTTTTGATGAGGCAATTGGGGTTAAGTGACTTGCCCAGGGTCACACAGCTAGTAAGTGTTAAGTGTCTGAGGCCGGATTTGAACTCAGGTACTCCTGACTCCAGGGCCGGTGCTCTAGATGCCCCTACATTTACTTTCCATTGCATACTCTACATCCTAGCCAAACTGCTCTGCTAGCTCTTAGCTATATTGAATAATCCATCTCTCTTCTCTATGCCTATGTATGGGCTGTTTCCTTCCCTCCTCCATACTGGGAATGTTTTCCCTCCTTTTTTTGCAATTCCTAGTCCCCTCCAAGGCTCAGCTGAAATGGTATCTCCTTCAAAACACCTTCATAATTCCCCAGTTTTGTTTTTGGTTTTTTTTTTTTTAACTGGGCACTAAGCTTTATTGGAGGGGCTTTCAGCAGGCTTGCTCCCATTCTCCATGTGGCCGGAGCTCCCAGCGGCCTTGCTGGCCATTTGCAAGGCTGCTTCTGCTGCTGCTTCAGACGCTTGCGATCCTGCTTCTCCAGCTCCTGCAGCAGTTCCTGGAAGCGGGAGCTTCTCGGGTCCACATCGTAGCCGAGCTTCTCTGGTACCTCTGCCTGGAGCTGAGTCCTTTGGGCCTTCTCTGCCCGTGCCTTCTCCCAGCGTTCCTGTTGCTGCGGCGCCACGCCATGATCATCTGTGGCATCTGGGCCCTCTCCTGGAGCTTTCGCTCCTGAGCCTCAACTCGGGCCCGCAGCGCCTCTGGCATGGCGTGCAGGCGCGGCTGCCATTCGCGCTCCTTGGCCTCCAGCTCCTGGAGCTGCGGGGCCTTGGGACACAGAACCCGGGGCCACCCCGGACACGGCCCCGAACCGCCCGAACTGCTGGAGGTGAAGTGGGGCCACACCTGCCAGCTCGGGGTCAGCGGGTCTGTCAGTCCGGGTTGGCATGAAGGGCTTAGGCGGGTGGAACGGGAACAGCCAGGCCGGTAGGTGCGGGAGGCGGAGGCCACCTAAGGAGCCAAGGCACCCCGCTCCACACGCCCCAAACACGAGCACCGCCATCTTGGCTTCCAGCTGGTCTCCTAGCCCACTGGTTCCGTTCCCCAGTTCTTAATGCTCCTCCCCTTCCCATCATTATATATTTATTTGTGTCTATCTTTAGTTTCCTTTGTGTGAATATTTTGGATCCTCTTGATGTAGGATGGAATTTGTGAGTTGTCAAATTGTGAGTTGTCCCAAAAGATTTATAAGACTCAGTGACTCATTTTCCCAAGTTTTATTGCAATACTGTGGGTGACCACAGGGAGAGAACCAGAATATTGGAAAGGTATCTCTCAAGGAAAGGAAAGACAATTATATTTATGGTATGGATAAATTGATTGTCAGTCTCATTATAATAATCTCCACCTTGGGGAAGTACAGGGGAGGGCCTGTCCTTCTCATTATAATATTCTCCACCTAGGGGTGTTACAAGGGAGGACTTATCCTAATTTGGAGTTCCTGGGGTCCTAAGACAACCACGGAGGCTGGTACCTTTTTCAGTGGAGGTGTGTTTTGGGGATTTACACGTCATAAGGTGAATCTGGGGACAAATTTGGCCTTTTCTGCGCATGTCTCTTTCTGATTCCCATGGCTAGTTTCAAAATATAATCATTTTTCATTAGAATTTCTATAGGTTGTCTTTTTTCTTTATTGTTAGTTTGACCTGACCAGTTCTGGTATGTTATAGATATTGATCACAATGGGTACAAGAACCTAACATAAGTTATCCATTAACTAGGATCTGACTCCCTTTTAGATCTAATATCTGTACTAGAGCTTGGGTCTTAGATTTTTCTATTAACCCTTTTTTGCCTCCTACATCACTCTGAGTAGAACATAAGCACCCTTGAAAGCAGGAACTGTCTGCTTTTCATATTTGTATCCCTAGCACCTAGAAGAGTGCTTGTTGATTCAATGATTGATTGACTGGTTGACTGATGTTTTCACTTGGTGCTTCATTGAGCATCCACAGAGCAAAATCAATATCCTTTTATGAGATTGCAGCTCTATATGATATGGCATGTGAACCAAAGATTCTAGCTGTATAAAAGGCACTGTTCAGATCAATCTTTTTAAAAGCTATCTTGGGCAGGGGTTTCCTCTTATTTTATTCTTTTCCATTTTAGTTTCCCTTTCCTTTCCTGGGTAACCTACCACAACTATTGGAAAAACTACTGAGAACATAACCATTTAAGTTGTTTCCACCCCTCCCCCAATAGTGTTTTTCTTCTAATAGGTCAAGCATTAGAGCTGCTTTCATGTACAAAAGAGAGATTTATAAATTGAGGAACAACCCAAGGCCAAAAGAACTTCCTTGAACTTGTTACAATGCCTTTGCCATCTTTCTAGCCTGAAATTCCCTGCATTTGTCAGTAATGTTTGAGAGAGAGAGAGAGAGAGAGAGAGAGAGAGAGAGAGAGAGAGAGCGCACTTTTCTCAAAAACTGCTGTTAAAATGCACATATTAGACAGGTTGAAAAGAACTCAGATTTAACCAATCCCAACAACGTATCAACATCCAGTAAGCATCCAGGGCCAGTGGAGCCCTGGAATTGGAGCCAGAAAGCTGAATTCTGCTGTCTACTCTCTGTGTGACCTAAAACAACTCTTACCTGTAAAAGGGGAGGATTGAATGAGATGGTCTCCAACGTTCCTTCCCAAATGAATCTTATGAGACTGTCAGTCACTTCTCTTTAAATCTCAGTTTTCTCATCTGTAAAATCAAGGGGTTGTACTTGTCAAGATGTTAGGATACACCCTGTTTTCCAGAGTTAAGACCCAGCAAGCAAGCTGTGCCCTGAGCTTGGCATAACAACAATCCTTTGTGCTCACCCTCTGGATGATTTCGCCCTCTGGCAAAATCATATAATTTTTCTATTGCTTTGACTGGCACCAGGTGTTCCCTGAGCTTGGACAAGTACCCATGTTCAGTCATGAAGTCCTGCTATGAATAAAACTTATTTCATTGTTGCTGTTTCCCCTCATTGTCAGCTCACTCCACAACCATTGGTATAGGTATTAAGGTTTAGCCACACCAAAGCAAGTTCCCCCACTATGGGCAGGGCTTGAAAGCCATTTCTCTCACTTTGAAATTAAACTTCTGTTTGATTCCTGACTCTCCTGTCTCTAGCCTGCTCTGTTCAGCTTTGGCCATCCGAAGGTTAGAGTCCAGTTCTTTCCTGTTGACATACTCCATCATCCATGTCATCTCTTCTAATTCTAAGTCACATATTCCTGAAACATTAGCAAGTATTATTTTATCTGAGTAGCTAATTATCACTTTGGAAAAGAGTTAGAGCCCAAAGGAATTGGAACAAAGGAAAGGTAAGTTCTGATGGGTCAGATATAGAGTCAGGAAAGGGGTAGCTCAGGAGAAGTGGTGAAAAGTGGGTGCGACTCTTGTCCAAACAGTATTTTATTTGTCCTGTATAGGACAAATGGTAGTTTGGACAAGAGTCTCGAGTTCCTTTTTATTACACAGAAAACATTGCCTATGGTAGAATAAACTCATAGGTTTTAAGTGGGCTTTTTTTTTTTTTTTTTTTTTTTTGCTGAGGCAGTTGGGGTTAAGTGACTTGCCCAGGGTCACACAGCTAGTAAGTGTCAAGTGTCTGAGGCCAGATTTGAACTCAGGTACTCCTGAATCCAGGGTCGGTGCTCTATCCACTGCGCCACCTAGCTGCCCCAAGTGGGCTTTTTTAAATGTAAAAGTTTAATCCTTAACATGATAAATATATGACAAATAATAATAGTAATAACAACAGCTCATATTTATGTAGTTCCAAAGCACTTCAAATACATAATCCACTTTGATTCTGACAAAAATCCTTTGAAGGAGATAACACAAATATCATTATCCACATTCAACAGATGAGTAAGTCAGTTTAGAAAGCAAGGGCTGTAAGGAACCTCAGATACCTTCATTTTACAAATGAGGAAACTGAGGCACAGAAAAGTTAAGTGACTTGCCCAAGGTTACAGAGAGAGAAAGCATTAAAAGTTAAATGGGAGCAGCTAGGTGGCCCAGTGGATAGAGCACCGACCCTGGAGTCAGGAGTACCTGAGTTCAAATCTGGCCTTGGACACTTAACACTTAGTAGCTGTGTGACCCTGGGCAAGTCACTTAACCCCAATTGCCTCACAAAAAAAAACCTTAAATGGTGGGGGGCAGCTCAGTGGCACAGTGGATAAGGCACCGACCCTGGATTCAGGAAGACCTGAGTTCAAATCTGACATCAGACACTTGACACTTACTAGCTGTGTGACCCTGGACCAGTCACCTAACCCTAATTGTCCCCCCCAAAAAAAAAAAGTTAAATGGTAACTCGACTCCCCTGGACAAAATTCACACTGTTAGAAAGGACAGAATCAGAATTCAAAGTCAGGACTTCTAAGGTCAAGTCCATTGTTCTTTCAAAGCCTGCTCAAACACAAACACAGAACTCTAACAGATCTTAGAGATCACTTAACCCAACCACAAATCTTGCAGATGAGGAAACTGAATTATTTGTAAAAGGCACTTAACGGGGTCTGGCAGATTGTAGGCATGTAATACACACTTATTCTCTTCTCCTTTCTCCTACTTTGGGCTTTTCCATCTCAGTTCTCCTTTTCTTGGTCAGATAACCTACCATTACTAATGGTCGTAATTTCTTCCCCCAGAAAGGTTAAATGTTTTGTCAGAGGTCACACCACTATTGAAGGTAAAGTCGAGGAGGATGAAGTGGGAATTGAAACTCCTATGTCCCGATTCTCAGTTGTGAGCTCCTTCTACTATATTTTCATGGATTGATGCATGTTAATTTGACAGCATCATTTCTCCCCCCACCCCCAACCCCCAGTTATCAAAGAAACTTTTTTGTTCCTTTTGTTCTTAAAACTAAAGTGCTTATTTTAACACAACCAAACTTACCTTTAGCACTGGCTGCAACCCTAAGAATATAACAACCTTTAGATTTGTATTCTATTTTTCATAATTCAGTTATTATCCATCACATAGGTTTTTTGTTTTGTTTTGTTTTGTTTTGTTTTAGTGAGGCAATTGGGGTTAAGTGACTTGCCCAGGGTCACACAGCTAGTAAGTGTTAAATGTCTGAGGCTAGATTTTACCTCAGGTAGTCCTGAATCCAGGGCCGGTGCTCTATCCACTGCGCCACCTAGCTGCCCCCCATCACATAGGTTTTTCACACATGCTCAACCCTTTTTTATCAGGGACTCTTTTGGCAGTCTGGTGAAACCTATGGACCTCTTTTTAGAATATTTTTAAAAGCACAAAATACATAGGATTACAAAGGAAACCAGTTATATCAAAATATTACAAAAAACAAATTCATGGACCACGTGATCTACTACAAGTATATATCAATCTAATGGTGACTTTTACTATTGATGTGGGTTGGTAAGGACATCATATAAGAAGTGATTTAAATGTCCCCCTCCCTTTGTGCCAGATGAGCAAATCAAATTAAAGGAGGAAAGGTCATAAGAAAGTCTTCAGTTCAGCCTCTCCCAGGAACTTTCTTCTTCTTTTGCATTAGACTTTTCACTGGAAACTAGAGATTGGAAGCCAAAAATTCAGGAGAAGGCTTCTCTGTCAGAAAAAAACCCACTCTCATTAAGAAACAAGGGATCTTTTGTCTCTGAAAATAATAATAATAGTAACATTTATATACAACTTTAAGGTTTACAAAGCCCTTACCAAAATTATCCCTCTTGATCATCACAATCAACTTGGGTGGTAGGTGATATTATTATACCTACTTTATAGAGGTGGAAGCTGAGGCTGTCAGAGGTTAGAGTGACTTGCCCAGGGTCACACAGCTAATAAGTGTTGCAGCAGGATTTGAACTCGTCTTCCTAAATATGACATATGTCTGCTCCTTTAAGACTAGGATCAACCCCAAGATTACAAATCCTTCCAAAAAAGAAATTCTTAGGGCTTGTTATGGATTGCAATTTGGAGAAAATAATGTAGTAATCAAGACTTTGTACTGGGGAATGCATTGCATCATTCCCACAATATGATGTGCTTTTGACTTAACAAACTCTAAAAACAGAGCCTCATGGAAGATTTGGCTCAAGCTTTCAGTCATTACCTGCTACTGAACTCAGGTACAATGTGTTTCTGATGCTATGTGGAGATTCAACTCCTACCTCTTGTCCATCTGTCTGTCATATAACAATATTTGACTTTTCTGGGATGATGTTTATCTGTGCAATCTTTTCTTTCACTATTCACATCTCTGCAATGGAAATACCATGAAAATTAAAGCTTGATTTTTTTTTTTGCGGGGCAATGGGGGTTAAGTGACTTGCCCAGGGTCACACAGCTAGTAAGTGTCAAGTGTCTGAGGCTGGATTTGAACTCAGGTCCTCCTGACTCCAGGGCCGATGCTCTATCCACTGCACCACCTAGCTGCCCCATAAGCTTGATTTTGACATGTTTTCTATGATCCAAGGATTTGCACAAGAATAGTACATATGAAAGAAATAAAATTCAACTTAAATAAACACAGAAAAGAAAGCCAATATATTCTTTAAAGCAGCAATTCTCAAACTTCTTGGTCTTAGGATCCTTTACATTCTTAAAAATTAATGAGTATTCCCCACCAAGAATGTGTGTGTGTGTGTGTGTGTGTGTGAGAGAGAGAGAGAGAGAGAAAAAGAGAGAGAGAGAGAGAGAGAGAGAGAGAGAGAGAGAGAGAGAGAGAGAGAAATAGACCGAGAATAGATTGAGAGAGAGGGAACCAAGGGGAGAGAGTTGCATCACCAACTGCAAATGGGTGAGTGGCAGTCCTACCTTGGTCCACCTGAGTCAATGAAGGAGCACCATGTAGTTGCAGCTTCTAAAACCTTGAAGATGGGTGACTGGAAGACTTGCCACAGCTTTATTATTAATGAGAAGATGAATGGTAAAGTCTGGGGTTTGTTCCTTGAGGCCAGCATAGTTTGTCTATGCAGTTAGAAACATCCAGGAAGGGTCATTACATACCTATCTTTTCACCTATGTCAGTGTTTAAGACTACTAGTATGGAGACATTGTCTGATATGTTCCAGGTGGATCTGCCCACTGTTTACTCTATAATCAACAAAATTAACATCAGTGAGGAGCTCATGGCCTCTCTGGACCAGCCAACAAAGACAGTGGTGATGCACTGCACTGAGCCCACAGCCCAGCAGAATCTGGCTCTGCAGCTGGCAGAAAAACTGGGTAGCTTGGTGAAAAATGATGAGCATGTCTTGGACCATTGTTGTTGGTGTTGGTATTGTTTGTCCTTTGTTCTCAATGAGTACCATGACATCAGGAAGGGTATTATGGCTTGCAAGTGAATTCAGTTTGTGAGGCAGGGCTACGTAAAGTCACATAAGCAGAGTACGTATGGAGGTTATTTTAGAGACCAGAAAGATGGCTACATGTGTCAGGGAGGCTACTACCAACTGCAGTCAGACTTCCTACTAATATTCTCAGGTCATGCAACCCCTGAAATGTAACATTTATCCAGTGTAATCAAAAGTTTCTATTATGTTGGGGTGGGGGGAGTCAGGAAGACTCAGATTCCTGAGTTCAAATCTGTCCTCAGACACTTACTATCTGTGGCCCTGGTCAAGTCACTTAACCCTCTTTGCCTCAGTTTCCTCATCTATAAAATGAGCTGGAGAAGGAAATGACAAATCACTCCAGTATCTTTGGAAAGAAAACCCTAAATGGGGTCACAGTCAGACACAACTGAAGAAGAACAACATCAATCTGTCTGTCTCTCTATCTCTTTGTCCATCCATTCATCTGCCTGTTTGTCTATCATCTACCTGTCTTTCCACCTGTCCGTCCATCCATCTCCCATCTATCCATCTATACAAATCTATAATCCTACGATGATCATCCCCTTTAAAGTAGTTGCTTGGTGAAGGCTATAAGCTTATCCTAATAATACTGTTATTGGTAATAAATATGTTCAGAACTGCATTCAGATCATTTGATTATCACATTCTTTTGAAATTTTTTGTCTTCTCTAGTGGTAAATTTCATTTCTGAAAGCCAACAAGTTATTAGGATTCACATCTGATTTTATAAAAAATGTATGATCAAGCTAGGTAACAGCAAAGGACAAGATGTGCCTCTTAAATAATGAAACTGGTTTTCTCACATAACTGGAAATTCTTATTGAGGTTGATTCTTAAAATGTATCCCTACAAATGCCCTATGTGCAATAGAAACATTCAGTTCCATTCCGTTGTGATCATTGCACTAACTATAGAGGGTACAAGTACAGAAAGGGGCTTACATTCTACTGGGTGAATAGACTACCTATGGTAGTGAATACAAAGTAAGACAAGTCTTTCAAGAGGGCACCAATCTCAGAAGTGGCTCTATGCTGCATTTGACACTGTTGATAACCCTGTCCCCCCACATGTGCTCTCTTTCCTAGTTCTCCTATCTTTCCTTGTCAGTTGACTTTACTGATTCACCATCTAAAAAACTTGCCTCCCTTGGCAACTAAATGTGGGAGCTTGCAAAAACTTTGTCTCGGACTTTCCCTTTTCTCTCTATACTACCTCTCTAGATAGGCAGCTAGGTGGCACAGTGGATAAATTTCTGGGCCTGGAGTCAGAAAGACCTGAGTTTAAATCTGGCCTCAGACACTTATTAGTTGTGTGACCCTGGGCAAATAAGTCTCAACCTCTGTTTGCCTTAATCTACTGGAGAAGAAGATGGCAAACCATCCCAGTATTGTTGCCAAGAAAACCCCATGGATAGTATGAAGTGTCAGACAGAACTGTATGAGTGAACAACAAACATCTCTAGATAACCTCATCAGCTCCCAAAGGTCCAGCTATCACCTTTATACAGATAACCCCCAGAAATCTTTATCTACCAGCATAGTCTCTCTCCTAAGCTTCATACATGTATCACCAACTGCCTCTTGAATATCTAAAAATGGATGTCCTAAAGATATGTAAAAGTCTAAATGTCCCAAGCATAACTCAATATCTCTTCTCCTCCCTCCTCCCCTGCCCTTGCAAAGTACCTTATTTACATTACTGTTACTGCCTTCAATTACTGTCAAGGCATCTCCATCCTTCCAGTAAATCAGGTACTAACCCTTCAAGTTCTCTTGACTCTTTACTCTTCCTCAGCCCACATATCAATCAGCTTCCAAATCTTGGAATTTCTGTCTCCACAGCATCTCTTGCATATGGCCTCTCTTCTCTAATCCCACAACTATCAACCATTCTATATCAAGCCTTTGTCACCTCTGATCTTGACTATGGCAAGAACCTTTTTTTATGGGGGGGTGGTCTCCCTCACAGCATGTCCTCCACAAAACTGCAAGTTATATTCCTATAGTGCAGGTCTAATCATGTCACCCCCACCAGCCAACAAATTCCACTGCCTCCCTATGGACCATAGGTTTGAATGTTAATTCTTCTGTTTGACATTTAAAGATATCCACAACCTAATCTCTCATTAACTTTCCATGTGTATGTATATGTATGTTGTGTGTATGAGTGTGTAACCATATACACATGTTTATATGCATGTGTGTACACCTGTATATACACATGTGTTTATGCCTGTGTGGGTATGCATGCATTTGTGTGTCTATGTATGTACATGTGTATGTTTACTCCCCCCCCAAACTCTGCCTACTTAATGTTTTCTGTTATGCATCTCCCACCTCTGTGCCTTTGTACTAACTATCCCCCATGCATGGAATTCATTCTCTCCCCCATTTGAAATGTAAGCTCCATGAGGGGGATGGACAGTTTCATGTTTGTTTGCCTTTGTATCTCCAGCATTTTAACCCAGTACACTTCATAAATGCTTATTTGATTGATAGGAGGTGGCATCTGAGCATCACTACAATAAATGTATTGCTCCCCCCAGGAAATGACCTTAAAGAATGGCAATTCTTTGAAAGTACTGGTACCCTTCTTTCAAATCTGTTTCATTACCTTTACCCACAAAAGTTAGGGAAATGGTTTTTCAGACTTTTGAACCTCAGAACCCCTTTGTATTCTTAAAAATTAGGCCCCCAAAGAGCCTTTGTTTATATGGGTTATATATACTGATATCTACCACATTAGAGATTAAAACTGATCGATTTAAAATATGTATTCTAAAATGACAAAAACAATCCTATTCCATTTTAACATAGATAACACATTTTTATGAAAAAATAACTGTATTCTAGAAAAATATTCATGAGAAGTAGCATTGCTTTTATATATATATTTGCAAACCTGTAATGTCTGGCTTAATAAAAGACATCTGGATTCTAGTATATGTTTCTGAATTCAATCTGTTGCAATTTGTTGTTTTGATTGAAGTACATGAAGAAAATCCAGTCTCACACACGTGTGTAGTAACATCTTAATATTATTATTGTTGTAATTATTATTATTAAAATAGTTTTAACCTTTACCCCTGAAAGGATCTTGGGGACCCCCTGAAAGGGTCTCAAGAATGCCTAGAAGTCCTTGGACCACACTTTGAGAATCACTGAATTATGATACATTAATATCGAGGGGATTTTTTTTTTATGGAGGGAAGGGAGGCAAGTTTTAAACTGGACTTACTGAATTTGAAGACACAATCTCAGAAAGAATGGCAATGGGGGCAGCTAGGTGGGGCAGTGGATAAAGCACCTGCCCTGGATTCAGGAGGACCTGAGTTCAAATTCTGCCTCAAACACTTGACCTTATCTGTGTGACCCCCGGCAAGTCACTTAACCCTTATTGCCCCACAAAAACAAAAACAAAAAAAGAAAGAATATCATTCATCTTACATGATTTACTCTGGTTTTGGTCATGTGATGGGGAGGGTTGTCATTGCTGCACTATTATCAATTGCTGGCAGGTACAAGTTCATGTAGGTCTGTCTTCTTTATCTTTTCTTTTTCTTTTTCTTTCTTTTTTTTTTTTGTGAGGCAGTTGGGGTTAAGTGACTTGCCCAGGGTCACACAGCTAGTAAGTGTTAAGTGTCTGAAGCCAGATTTGAAGTCAAATCCTCCTGAATCCAGGGCCGGTGCTTTATCCACTACACCACCTATCTGCCCCCGGTCTGTCTTCTTTATAATCAGTTATTCCTGCTGCCAGTTGTTCCTATGTCTCTGACAGGCCTAGCCTTACATGTGCCCATTCAATCAGCCAAATAAAGCATCTCTGATTGACTCTCTATAATAGGAGGTAGATATAAATCCAGAAGAAGTAAGAGTCAGCAGAATTAGTACCACTTGAAATGTTATTCATTGTTTTTCTTCAGAATAGTGGCATGAAGAGGACCATTTTAATCTTCCTCTGTTTTGAAGTTAGCTGCATCCCAACTACCAACACCAATCTGTATTTAATTCTAAATCATTACTGCCTTTGAAAGTGAGGTGGGGGGCAGCTAGGTGGTAGCTATGTGAGAAGTGGATAAAGCACCAGCCGTGGATTCAGGAGGACCTGAATTCAAATCTGGCCTTAGACACTTGACACTTATTAGCTATGTGACCCTGGGCAGGTCACTTAACCCTCATTGTCCCACAAAAAAAAAGAAAGAAAGAAAGGAAGGAAGGAAGGAAGGAAGGAAGGAAGGAAGGAAGGAAGGAAGGAAAGAAGGACGGAAGAAAAGAGAAGAGAAAAAGAAAAGAAAAGAGAAAAGAAAAGAAAAAATGAGTCAGGACTGGGTGTGACCTCAGGTGACTGGAGGGAAGAGGGATGCCAGCACAGATTCACTCAAAACTGAAGGAGGTTGCCTCACATACAAGCACACAACATATCTAGATCATTAGCCAAATAATTTCCATATTTTGGTGAACAAAAATCAGTGGTAGTAGACTGACATTAATAGCAGATTGACAGATCCTGCCTATGATTTCACTTTTTTTCTTCAACTAGTTAAAAGAGAAATATATAAAATATATACTACATACATATAGGCCTTAAGGGGGCAGCAAATGGATTCTAAGGTTGACCTTAGAATGCTAAATGACAGCCACCTGGAATTTAACAAGTGGGATTTGCATTTAGGTCCTCTCCACAAAACTCTCTAAGTAGGAGCTGCTATGCTTTTATAATCTGACTCTCTGTGTGTGTGTGTGTGTGTGTGTGTGTGTGTGTGTTCAATGGGAGAACCAATACTCTTATTGCTATCAATTCTCCTAGGATAATTTAATAAAGATGCAGGGGGAGAAAAAGAAACATTATTCCAGTGCTTCCAATAAAATGATACAACGATGAAGACTCCAAAAGAACTTTCATCACAAGAAAAGTTGGAGGCTTTGGGGGAGGCACTGAAGGTGTGTTCTGTACTCACCAAACCTTCCAGTCAGACAAGTTTTAAAGTAAGGAACTTATTTCAATTATTTTGTATTACCAAGACTTCCCTAAAGGAGGGGAGCCTTTTGTTTGAGGACCAAACAAATAAGAATTCATTTATTACTTATAGTATCATAATCCTTGTCAGTTAAGAAGGGATGACCAATGAAAGCGCGGACTTTGTTTTAAATCTGGTTTAGGTGAAATAAAGAATAGAATGGCCCACTCTACGTCGGCTGTGCCTTCCTCCCAATTCCCCCAAAGCCTCCACGTCACATATCACCTTGGCATTTAAAACTTAGGGAAAGTGAGTGCGCGGAGGAAGAGGGGTCAAGGAGGAAAAAAGCAAAAGTCTTGTTTGTATAAAAAACGAAAAGTTTGTTCAAAAACACATACACAATATCTGCCATTAGTTAGAAGTAGCAATCTAGCCCGAAGCCAGAAGCAAACCTGACGAGGTGCTGCCGCGGACGCGGCACAAGATAGCGCAGACTTTCTTAGTGCTCTGAATAGCGCTGATGGCAGGAGGGGACATTTTCAATCTTCGTGGAGAATCTGTTGCCCCCAAATATTATGTGCAAGAACATCAGGTTCAGTTCCGAGAGCCGCGAATTCTTCGGGCTACCCTCCATACCCCAGGCCAATTGTTTCTGAAGCTTGCCCAAATTAAACTGCTTTGGTGATTCTCTGGCTAGTAATTTTTTTTTAATTGGGTCCTTCAAACAGAATCGTTTCTGTAGTTTAACCCGACTGCAAGGGAGCTGAACATGAGCAGAGTTGGTCACACCTAGATCCCAGGTCGTTACTGGTCTTCCTTCCTTCCTTCCTTTATTTAAAATTCAGTAGTTTTACCTTAAGGATAATATCTTTATACCCTGACCTAATTGACTAAATGGCATCCGCTTATTTGCAGCCCGGTTCGCCTCAAACATTGCTAAAGGACAAATAAACTCAATGTTTGCCCCGTGGGGAATTTGTTGTGGGGATGATGATGAGGATGATGGTTATTATTATTATTTCAACCTTGAGTCAATAACTACGTACACTTGCCTGTAAGCAAAACCCCCAACTCTCTGCTCTACCCATGGGGCGGCTACTAAATAAGTCTCCCTACCCCCACCCCTCGCGGGGCTTCTTGCATGAATACATTCCCCCACCCGCAGGTTACCAGGAAGCCTGTTAAAAAACAAAAAACAAAAACAAAAACAAAAAAGCACGGACACACCTTCCCTGGAGTGAAAGGCCCGCCTTCCACATGGAACAATCTCCCCCGAGTCTGCATTTATATAGCCTGTACTTTCTGACTCTCAGGTTTTATGGAGGAGTTGGCAGCCAGATGTGTTAAGGGGCTCGCAGCAAGGCTGCGCACATATTTTTAGAAGGGCTCGGAAGTTGAAGAAACCTCGGCCACAGCTGAAAGCCTGTCCCCAGGTTAGCGCCGGACCAGAGGCACATCAGCCCAGGTGTTCCCGCCTGGCCTAAGGCAGGAACTGGCTCCCAGCCTTTCGGACTGACTTTTTAAAAAGAGAATTAAAAAAAAAAAAAACAACAAACTTCAGACACGTACCGATTGCCTTAAATCGCCAAGGTAAATGAACTGGTGCGGGTTATCTATATTTTGTCTTTACACTGGAAACAGCGAGGTGACGTGAACTCTAACTCACTGCTATGCTGGGGGAACCCAACTGGGCCAGAAGACTGGAGGGGGAAAAATGTCACGTGCCGGCCGAGGCGACGCAGCTCTCCAGTTCACTTCTGGGCTCATTTTAAAGATGAAAAATAATTGGTTTTTCCTGAGAGTATCCGTTCCTTTTTAACTTTTAAATCTCATCCTAATTTATTGAAATTTCATTTTGTTATAATGTATATTTTATGTTTTGAGCACTCGAACTCCCACCCCCTGCCTTTTGACTTTCTTGAGGCTTCTAGCAACTCTTTTGTACTGCGCCTAGCATACATAATATCCACACGCATATGTACCTATATATACACTCCTGAATCTACAGCTGAGGCCGTTAGTCCCCGTGACATTTCCTTTCCATTAGCTGTCCTTTTTACTTGGAATCCCTAACCCCTCGGCACCACTTCCACTGACCTCGATTTTGTCCTAAGTTTCCTAGATGGGTGGAGCCCAGCACATCCCTGCACATTGAGTACTGCCTAATGAGGGGAAAACGACAGTTTGGGAGGGGAGGGGGGTTTTCTACCCTGCTACCTGAAGCCCCAAGCCCACTTGGCCGCCGGAGGGTCCCGGAGCCCGCCTGTCTTCCCGTAGCAGCACCTGCCAGGGCGGCAGCCCCTCTCCTATACCCCTGCTTCTTGCCAGTCGCATCAGTCTAGATCTGGTCTCCAGAAGAAGCAAGGTGTAGAGTGAGGGGCGATTTAGAGAGACCAAAGGGTTCCCCTATCCAACAACTTCGCTTTTCACTTCTCATACTCTCTTGGTGCGCTTTTCACTCCAGACTTCACCCTAATTTCCCTTAGCCTTGGCTTTGGCACGAGGTTCTCCTCCTGAGGACTTGGGGGCCCTTGGGTCTTGTTTCTCGAAAGTGGAGAATGGGTGAAAGAAAGAACTAAACTGGGGCCCCGAGCAAGTTTCTCTTATACCCCTTCCCTAGGTCCCAAAAGTTGTGAGATTGTACTGGTAAAATCTGGCCTGGGAACCAGAGAGTCTCCGGTACATCCAACATAGGGACCTGGGAGAATTGGGCTTCAACTGTCCTAACAGCAAGCTTACTTCCCACTTGGACTTATGTTTGAGACGTTTGTCTCTATTTGTTTGGCCCAGAGTCTGTAGATATGTGTACAAAAATGGAGAAAACCTTAAATGTCCCATTTAAGGGATCCAACCTTTGGGTTGAGAGCACCGGAGGGAAACGGCTCCAGTCTTCGACTATTGCCTTCAAGTCAAGATTTCACGATATATTCTTAAGATCCAACTTCTAATAGTAGTAGGTTGATAAGACCTGATGCTTTTATCCCCACCGGGGATGAACTTCATCAGAGTTTGTTGTAGTCTTTGGATTGGGGACAGAGATAGTCAGTGTAGCACAAAATGGGTATTTGGCGTAAGAGAGACTTTAAAAACATTGTGGTTGCATCATCTCTCAGTGCGCAAAGACTAAACCTAAAGAAATACTCTCTCCCTTAAGAATTACTTAAGAAAACTCACACGTTCTTTTCTTTTCTTTTTAAATTCCTCCCTTTAAAAGGGAGGTGGGTAATTTTTATTTGTGTATGAGAGATAACGGCTACTAGTTATATGCGTTGTTCCCACTCCTCATTCCTTTTCAAGCCTTTCTCTGTTTGATTCGTGGCTCTTAAATAAAAAATAAAACAACAGGAACAAAAATAGACCTTGCGACTCCTGATTAGTTTTGCTTACTGAGCTGTATTTCTGCACTACCCCACCCCATTCCATCCCCTTTTTGCCGCTGTCAATTCATCTAAATTCATTGGGCATTGAAAACACCAGTTTCCTCCAGAATCGTGAAGCTCTCGGGATCAGAGTTCACGCACACTTTCTAAATACTTTTTTCAATGTTATTCCTATTCCCCTCCACCCCCGAACAGTTAACAAATCAATAAAAAGATGGTATTAGAATTGAGCTAAATGGATAGCTCAACCACGCTGAGAAAGTTGGCCCACATCTCTAGTTCTGTTTGGAGACTTTTACTATGCTTAGATTTTGGAAATGGTCGCTACAATGTTTCCCGGTTATCCCAAGGAAAACCAGCGAAGCTAGTAGCTAAATTTTCTGTGGAGCAGTTCTGACAGAGGAGTCAATCGTGGTGCATGTCCTCCAATGTCCACTAGAGGTCACTGGCCCCTCGCGGTCTTACTGCACCGAGTTCCACCTCCATTTCCTCTTACTCAAATTAGCACTGCGTTAATTAACACTGTAGTCCATCAACGGGCGTTTCTCTCTGTACAGTACACCAGCAGGGCTTATATAGACAAACCATATCAAATCAAAACCCAAATCTCCCAAACAAAATACCTTCAACATGTACAAAATGGGAGTCAGGCGCCTGAATAACCAGGGGACAAGGTATAGTGCCATCATTCTTTAACTTTTCCTCTTGTTTATTTACTAAGTTGATGTTTAAAAAAAAAATCTCTGCCTCCACAGGTTCAATGGGGTTTGTCATTTCTCTCTGGTTCTCCGAGGCTTATGGACAGCAGATTTCTGATTCCCAATATAATGATATTGAGGACTCCTGGCGTCGCGTTCTCAGCCTCAGGATTCTGGAGGTGAAATGGGCTCAACATTGGGCCGTCTGGGTTTGGGGGACGCAAATTAAACTGAATGATTAATATGTTCTTGGCTGCGGAATGGAAGGTTAGATGTAGGTCCATTGTCTTTGATTTAGGTGTAAAGAAGAAATAGTAGGGACTAGCACAGAAACGATCATATTTGGAAGGACTATAGATTGGGAATGAGAGAATGGGGAGGGAGGAGGTGAAGGAAGGAGGGAGGGAAGGAGGAATTCAGGGGTTAACAAAAGGAATCTTTGAGCTCTGGGCTCTTGGGAGGGTAGTGAATGGGTTTACCTGTCCTTTTTAATGTCTTTTCCTGCCACTAGCTTCTCTTTAAATACCTGGGGTACTTTCAAATCTCTGCTATGCTTGAGACCTAGGTCGTATGTATGTATGTATGTATGTATGTATGTATGTATGTATGTGTATGTGTTTTCATGTAGTTCGTTTTCTCATGTGAACTGGAAAGAGTAATGCACAGAACAGAATTAAGTCGTATTTTTATTCCAGCGGGACTTCCAGAGCTTCTATATATACACATACATACATATATACACGCATACATACACACATCTCATTTATGTTTCTTTAAAAGTGTCTTGAAGGACTTAACGATTTCCCCAGGAAACCTGGCTGCTTTTGCAGGAAAATCCTGCTGAAACATTTTTCTTCATTGGCAATATGTGCGTTTCCTGAAGGAGAAAAGCTAGTGGGGAAGCGGGAAAGGTTTCGGGATTTGGGGGCTCTCGTGCTTTCCTTTTCTTGTGGCATTAACTGAAGCACCCTAAAGGACTAGTCCTCGAGGGGTCTAGCTTAAAACTGCGGAACGGTTAGCTTCATCTAAACCTACACCTTGTGCAACGTGTTGTTACATATTTGCCACATGTATTTAATAAAGCCTGCATTCTTTTAAAGAACCTTTTTAGTGAGTGAAAGAAGGGGGAGAGGGGAAAACAAAGAACGGGATGGAGGTAGTTTTCTCCTAGGGAAAATTGGGGACCGACCCCAAGATCGGGGATTTGCTTGCATCTCTGGTCACTTCCACCTAGATCTCTTTCTTCCTTCGGCTTCCCTGAGATTATATAGAAGATCCTAGAGCCTGGGCGGAGGCGGGCGGGGACGGGAGCGGGGGTGGGGGGCGTGGGAGGAGGGGAGTTACTGAAGCTTTTCTGGCTGAGAGATGTCCTAACCTGAGTCCTTCGCCCCACATGTTAGGGCATGAGGCGTCTAGGTGTGTCCCTCAGACGCCTTAAGAGGGGTGGGGGTGAGGGGTCACTTGCTGTGGGATAAACTGTTTGAAAAAAGACCCCCAGCTATGAGTTGAGAAAACCCTGCAGTGGTAAAGGCCATTGTCTTTTGTTTCAGTAGCTACTTACATGGGTGGCCTTAGATGGAAACTTCTGCTAACCTTGAATATCCACACTGCCACCCTGGGATGGGGCATTGAGGCGGAGGGCGTGCTGGAGGAGAGCATTAAAAAAGATAACAGCATTCTCTCTTAAATGGTTTCTCTCCGTCGCTCCCCCCCACCCCTACCCCCTCACGAGCGAAGCTCAGTTGTCCTAACACTCAGTGATAGAGTAGGACAAATAAAATACGACCCAGGTTCCGTTGCACAGGTGTGTGTGTGTGTGCGCGCGCGCGCCCGTGTGTGTGTGTGTGTGTGTGTGTGTGTGTGTGTGTGTTTGAATTGGCATTATGTAATTAATTTGGCAGAGCCAGACTCTTACCACAGGAAATTAAGAAGGAGGTGGAGTTCTCCCTCCCCTTTTGAATACTTCTTGTGTCAGATGTCCCCATATGCAGCAGCAGGTATTATCTGTGGGAAAAGGCTAAGTGGCAAGGTGGATGAGATCACAGATCCTAAGGACAGGGCCCCAAGGCAAGTCCTTCTGAATCCCCAAGGGAATACACCTCCCAGATCCTTGCTTTGGCCTTGCGAGCAGTTCACCTTTGCGACCCACCCCCGCCCTCTAACCTCTAATCTCTAGCCCTCCACAGCTACTCTAAATTTAGTTACATGCCAGGGATTCGAGCCCCGTACTCATCAACCTTCCTTAAAGAAACATTTGAGTGTGTGTGTGTGTGTGTGTGTGTGTGTGTGTGTACGCGCGCACGAGTGCGCGCGCGGGCGTGTCTCTGTGTGTGAAAAATGAATTATTTCTATCTTAATTACTACATGCCTTTTACCAAGCGGCAAGCCACTTCCTATATTCCCTGCATGCGTGCCTATTTGTGCATGCATCTGGGTATCTTCTTTAAAATCCTGCTTTAAAACAAAACAAAACAACAACTCTTTAAGAAAGTAACAGAAAACTATGCCTTGAGTTCCTAGCTTTACCTGCAAAGTTGCTTAGTATTCCAAAGTTTCCCAAATTAAAGCCAGTCTGTCAAACAGCACTTTTAAAATGGAAACTATTGAAATAAGGATTAGTTTGATGGTAAGATGAAGATTAAAAAAAATGAGGGATTCCATTTGGTTATTTGTGGTTAGATTTGAAGTTGTGGTTCACTTTTCCCAATCCATTTTGATGAGAAGAAAACTTTTAGGCGCTATCATTTTTTCCCATCTTTCTAATCTATCCCTTTGAAGTCACTAAGCATTAATGCTCCCAAAAGGATACAATGTTGGGATTCTACCCAATACTCTCCCTTAAGCCTTTACTAGTCTAAATGGTCAAGCCCTAAATTTATGAAAGCACATCTACGGAGTTTTCCAAATGCTCATATATTGATTGGATATAGTCTTAATTTTTAAATGATGGACTATGAAAACTAATTTATTTTTATATTTTTATTTGACTAACGAGATGGCTGCATTTTGAATAATCTCCACGCTATGTCCAGAGTAGTGTTGCTATTAAGGTGATAAAAAGGGTAAAAGCTACGGCTCCTTGAGTTACGACACAACTTGTGATGCTAATAGAATAGAGAATCTAGTTGCTGATGCGGTAATATAAACTGTGGAAAAAATATATCCCACGTTACTTAATTATTTCTGATGAATAGGGGAGAGTTAGTCACAGCCGTAATGCCTCAAATAAATAAAAAAATGAAAAACCAATAAACAAATAAAAAGTGACCTCTATGGAGATTAGTTACATTTATAAGGGACACTTAGGCAATGCTTAGTTAGGCGCTTTTTTTTAACCTTGGTATTTACATGACCCCAAACTGAGACTGTATTAATTGTCGCACAGACTGTAGGGATTGTCTAAATGTAAAGTCCTGTAAGGAATAAACAGTGAGAAGTTGAGCATCTGTGAAATGGGGGGAGAGGGGTGTAAAACAATATTTGAACTGGTTCTGGCTAAACATACCTTTGGTAATATTATTTCGAAGTAATTGGAGGTATTAATTTTTTAAAAAATTATTGTCAAAATAAGCACAAAAAAGGAACCTTAAAAACAGAGCCAGTGATATTAGGGTTCCCTCCCCCAAATTAATATTATTTATTAGAGCTGATACCAACAACTGAAGACCACATAGATTATTTTTGAAGGAATTAGTCTCAACTTGTAATCAGCCAGCTGGTGCAGGGCGGGACTTGACTTTCAAACGCGTTTTTCAAGTCAACAGGTAAAATGAATCTTCCCGGAATAAGATTTTGTGTTGAGGTTACACTTCATCTTTACATTTAAGAACTTTAGATGTCTTTAAGATAAGGTATTCAGTAATGACAATACGGGACCAAATTTATCTTGTTGGATTTTTCTTGAAATCTCATAAAAGGGTCCAAGATCTTTCAATGAGATAAAGTACTGGTCGGGACATCTTTGTGTGTGTTAGAGCTAATTCGTTTACTATAAAAATTAATGTTGAGTATGTACTAATAAAAGTCACGACAATCTCTGGTTTTGGGGTTTTTTTTTACTGCAAATTTTTGGAATCCACTAAAATTGTCTCTTTTAAACTGACAAAATCTAGTTGGAAATAAATTGAAACTGAAAACCTTCAGGTAACTGAATTTAGCCATACTTTTCTTTTTTAGATGGGTTTTTAATACCTGGAGCTCTAAATCACCAAGAACTCGGGTTCCTTCCCCAAAGAATACAGGATTGAGACTTGAATTAGAAATAAACGTTACCTAGTGGTTTCAAATAAAAATATAATTCTATTAAAATTCCAAGAACTATACAATAAAGGTTAAATTTTGAACAATTCTTAAGCAATCTTTTAAAATGCCCTATCCCGCCCTCCTCCACACATACACACTCCACTGTAATATAGCTTAAATACTACATATGTCCCGCTTCTGGGAATTAGAAAATGTTTGAATGTTTCTCATAGGGAAAAATCCTAATGACATGAAATGAACCTGTAAATATGTGCATGTATGGGTGGGGATTGGTCTGTGAGTGCTCTGAGAGTGCGATCTGCATATATGGTATGCTGTATGACCCACTGTGTGCCCATTTCTAATTCCCTGAATAACGCCTCGACGCTCTGTTAAAAACCACTTCATATTTCTAAAATGTGGACAGAATTTAATTAATAGTTTACACAATAATCTCATTTTAAAGAGAGGGACTTTTTTCTTTGCAACCAAAAATAATTTTTAAAATAGCTTCCATTCTGCTTGAATACCGTAATTGGAATGAGCAGTCATTAGTTCCTTTTAGTTATTATGAAATAATATTTGTAAGGTAAATCCATTCTAAAACATGTCAATTATCCAAACGTTTACAACTCCTTACATATATAAGGTTGTTATATAACTTTAGAACAACCATAATCTTCTCACTAAAGCCCACATGCATAAATTAGTTGTTTACTGTGCCATAGAGCAAGCGCCATTGTGTACATTAACCGACTGTTATGGAAAAATATAATTGAAAATATAAGGGCTTTTCCTCCTGTTAGAAGCAGGTGTATTTTCTTTTCTTTTTTGTTCACATTTTTATTGCATGTCATCTGTGATGATGAATGTTAGCATCAGAATATGGGTGCCTATTAACTTTCTGTAAAAATATAATATCTCACTACAGGACAACAAGGAAATGCAGAAGGAACTTATCGTGTTTGTAGTGGTCGTTGAGAATACATTTGTCTCTAAGTTTTTAGTGTTAGCTCTAGGATTGTTCTTCAAGTTTCCAGTCTACGAAAAAAAAAATGTATATGTAACTAAGGTCTGTGTACTATCTGTAGTGTGTACGGGGCTGTTCGGCTTCTACAGGTCATATTTTTAAAACCTCCCACATAATCTCTCTGAGGGTCTATTTTAATGTACTTAGCAGAGAACTAATGGGCCTTCAGTATGGAAAAGCACTATCATTTATTTTAACCCAGTCACTATAACGAAGCATCTATTGGTCAGCCTGGGCGTTTTACCCTTAACTGAAATTTGAAAAAACACTTCATATTTTTTGCTAGAATAGCAATCCAAATGTCTCCATCCATTGTAAAAATGTTCTCCATTCCCCCGCCCCCCCCGCAACTATTTCTCTTTTTAGCCCCCCACCCTTTTTTGGGGGGTCCTGGGGGGAGGAGGGGAGGAGATGTTTGCAGGAAGAAATCCGATTGAAGTAATCAATAGTATTGTCGGCTTGGCGTTCACGCACCTGAGCCTGCCTTATCAGTGCCCTGAAACACTCGACTTTGAACACTTTTTCAGGCTCAGTTTTCCTTAGAGACTGAATGAATCTAGAGGTTATACCTCCTTTCTCCCTCCGAGGTGCCGAGCGCACTCCCGAACATGTACACAGACACAGACACACACACACGCACACACACACACCACCACCACCACTACCACTGTGAAAACGAGGGTGCAGTAAGAACGCGAACAGAGACTGTTCTAAAGTTAAAGATGAGCTAGCTGCAGAATGGAACTGGAAAACTGCTGTCTGAAAAGAGCAGCGTCTGAACTAACCCAGCCAGGGCTGTGACTGAAGTGCGAGCATTAGACAGGGGGTAAAGAGAGCCAGTGATGCCGGCGAACCGGAGCTACCTCCCTGCACTTGGTGAGAACCCACAAGAGCAGCGGGAGAGCCTTGCATGGCAATGAAAGTTCCTTCTAGCTCTCTGTGTGCACCTAGATTTCGTCTCCTCCATTTTCTGCCACTTCGCCCTCCTCTTACACGCACACGCACATGCACAAATACACTCCTATTCCGAACGTCTGCATACTCTTGACAAGTGTATAGAGAAGCATGGGAAGGGGGTCCCAGCTTGCACAAGCTTTTGTACATCTCAGGCTTTGGTCATATTGGAACTGACGCACCGGCTCCCCCTGGAATTCTGGAGGCGTCTCATTCTTGTTGGGTGGGGAACAATTTATTCTTCTCTGTCCCATCCCATCCCATCCTACTCCACCCTGCCCCTCCCAACTCTCCTCCTCCTCCATCTTCTTCACCATCACCTTCTGATTCTCCACCTCTTCCTCTTTTTCCTTCTAGCATTTCTCTCTCTCTCTCTCTCTCTCTCTCTCTCTCTCTCTCTCTCTCTCTCTCTCTCTCTCTCTCTCCCTCCCTCCCGACCTCCCTCCCTCCCGACCTCCCTCTCTCCCTCCCTTTCTTTCCTCTTCCTCCTCTCCCTCCCTCGCTCCTGCCTCCCACCATCCTCCTCTCTTCCCCTCCCTTTTCCCCTTTTTTCTCTCCTCCCTCTCTCCACTGAATTATTATGTGACTCTAAAAGTCACAAGTAATCCTCATGTGTGTGACCGTGAAAGTGTGTATATGTATGTCGTGATGAGAGGCTGACGAGAGGAGGCAGGATGGCAGGCTTTTGCACTCAGACGGGGAAAGGGAACTTGGAGCTCCTGGGCCACCATTTGCATTGGCATCGCTTGGGGTAAGTACCTGGGGGTAGCCGCAGCTGGTTTCCCTACCTGAGAAGGGTCAAGTTCCTCCCTCCTCCCCTATATCCATCTCCACACACGCCTCAAAACCCAAATCCCTAAAACGTAAGGAAGGACTCTATCGTTTTCTTAACGATTACCTACAGCTAATTAAATATGATTAGAATGAGAAGGGAAAGTAGATAAAGGAGCCGGGATGAACAGGAATAGGAGAAGTAGGAAGGTCTCTGTTTGTTGGACACAGGTAAAGAAAGCTGAATAATCTCCTCCCGGGATGAGATGCTGCCCTGGGAGCATCTTGGTACTCCTCCGCTTTCGTACCTCTAGGATTAGAAAGCGAGATGTAGGGCTGTAAACTAGACATCCAGATGCTTAGCACTTTCTCCCCAGCGTCCTGTCCCCCTCCGCCAGTCTCTGATGTCTCCCTTTCTGGAACTGGAGAGCACACACACACACACACACACACACACACACACACACACACCCTTTACACACTTGCACATAGCTACCGTATGTTCTTCGCTATAAATCTTGGAAAGAGAAAGTTTGGTGAACCCAGGGCCCAAAAGCCTGTCTTCCGGAGACAGAGTTAAAGTGGAGGACATTGGACATTAAATATGGGGTTTCTGTTTTTCTGCTAAGGAAAAAAATATTTCTGTTAATGAAAAAAATATTTATAGGAAAAAGACTATTGGATTACTATGTCTGATCAGCTGATAATGACCTGCCTATAGGCTTGTTAACACACCATACACACGCACACAAGCGCGCTCCCGAAATCACGCGCACACACGCACATATCACTTATCTGGTATTGTATGCAGTTCTGAGGGACATCATGTGTGGGCGTGAATTCCAAGAGGGTAGCAGTGGTTTTTAAATGTGTCGGGGTTGTGTAAGTGTTTTAAGACGAGTGGAGGGAGTAGGGGATACAGTTAGTTTTGTGTGTTTTCTGTGGCTGGATGTGCGTGTGTTTAGTACGGCGTTGTGAGCTGGCGATGGTTTCTAAGGACAGAGCAGTGTCAGGGGCGTGTGCCACGAATACACCTATACACTCCAGTAGTGACTTGGGAATCATTTGTTTGCTGCGGAGCGGTGACTACCTAGAGGAGACTAAAATACGGTTAGGTCAACTCCCCACGGTAGATTATACTTGTAACAAATGGTGCAAATAATATAGATAAGGTGGGGAGGGGTGGAGGCAAGAAAAGAAAGGGTTTGGGATTTTTGGTTTTTTTGTTTTAATAGAAGGAAGGTTCGAAAGAGCCCCGCCCTATGCTAAGAAAATACCAGGATAGCTCAAGAACAGATTTTCACTGGAAATGAACGAATTTTTCTTGATATCATAGCAACAATAATTATGTTTATGACAAGGTGACATTACCATACACACACACACACACACAAATACAACTCTATAGTGATGAGTAGGAACCAAGATAATTTGTGCCCCGATTTAGTGTTTAGTTTCAGTACTATATTCTGAGAAGCTGTTTTGAGGGGCCCATTCCCACCTCCTACCTACCACGCTCTAAGCCAACATATTGATCTTGAAACTAGTGCACACAGGTGCTCTCTGAGCTTCACTCTCTGGAGTCCAAACGTAAATGGGACCCTGTGGATTTCTCTAGAGCTGCAGGAGACCAGACAACACCCGGAGTGCACCAGCCCACTCCCAGAGCTGATTGTGCAATCTGCCTTCTGGTATAGGCATAGTCATTCCTCACTAGCCTGTCAGCCTATAAATTAATAGGATTTAAATATATACATACACATATATTTGTGTGTATCCAGATCATTACAATCAGTTTCATGCCCACTTATCAGCTGTAGTCTTGTTCAATACTGATATATCTTTACTTCCTTATTCCTTTGCAAGGACAGAGACTACCCACCTATGTAGGCACATAGAAGAGGGTAGGAGTGACAAAGAAACATAAAAGATCCCCAAAAGCAGTATTAAATTTCTTTTTTTTAAAAAAGATAAGTAGGTCTTCAAGAAACAACACAAATCCATGGAGATATTAGCAAAAACACATCCACCTACTTTCGCACATATACTAATAAAAAAGCCAAGTGAAGGAAAAAAAATAAAATCTTGGCATTTTAAAGCACCATGAAGAAATTGTTTCATAGATCTAATTTTACATTTATGGGGAAAACATGTCTATGGTTTAAGAAGGTATCATTCCCCAAGCATCGATGATTAGCAGGTTCATGGAAGTTCCACCATTTTCAACACAAAATGATAGATATCTATCTTTTTAGTACCAAGCGCCAAACAACAGCTTCTATAATCATTAAAACAAATGAGCCACAAGGTGTGGGGTAGGGAGAGGGAAGGAGAAAGACCAAAGTTTTGTAGTAAAATCTAGTAACTTGACATCTCCTTCACTAGGAAGCATGATCAACTTCCCTAAGTACCTTTCAAGTACTCAAAGGTAACTCAGAATGTGGGTTGTTTTATGAATGCTTGTTGCATATCAGAAGAAAGAAGATTTTTCTGTACTCTTCTATGAATGTCACTAATTTAAAGGATATGTTTTCATCGATTGGGGTGCAAAATTCTTCCAGAAAACGTGTCATTAAATACAGTTGTATCTTGTTATTATTAGCAAAATTTTACTTCATAAATACTGCTCAGGGGCCTGTTTGTGAAAGAATCAAAGAGGACATATTTGGATCTACAGTAAAAATAAGTCAGTAAAACCTCCAGGAACCATAGCTATGGTGCAAATTCCCCTTAATCTGAATATTACAACCATCTTCTTTTTTAAAAATGCACCTAATTCAAAGACTTGATTTTGAGGTTTGGGGTGTGTGTGTGTGTGTGTGTGCGCGCGCGCGCTTGAGCTCATTTTATTTACAAAATAATCCCTCCACAAAATTAGTATTCTGAGACTGCAAAAAATATAAACCAAAAATATAGATTAATACCCCCCCAAATCTTGACCCTAGGTCCAAGAACTTTGCAAAGCTAGGGTAGGAATTTTGTATTAATCTTTAAATTGAAAGGGATGTTTAAAATTATTATCATTCTTTTGAAATGACTACTATTTCTGTTTAAATACATCCGGGATGCAAATTGGCTTGATCACAAGTAAAGCCTTAGCTCCACCCCCCCCATCACCCCCATTCTTCTGGAGGATTTTCCTACTTATTCCCACTGGCTAACACCACCATCAAAACTTAATGGTTTGTTTTTTGTTTAGGCCCAAATACAAACTCAAAAGAAGGGAGCCGAATAGTAATTTCAAAGAACAGGGCAGAACTGTGAAGCTAGGAGGAATGGAGGTGGGAAGGGCTAGCCTGACCCCTTACATTATCCACATGCTTTCTTCTCAACTTTAGACATACCTGAAATTGTTTAGAAATTAAAGAAAATTTCCATACTAAGCAGAAATAATCATACGAGGAAACAACTTGCACTGACCATAATTTTTAAAATACCATTAGTGTTAGGCTTTTGTTGTGTTGTGATTTCACTATAATTTTTTATCTTTTATCATTTACAAAATAAAGTGCCCACTGGAGCCAACATATTTAAACTCTAGCTCCACGATAATTATTTAAACAGTTTAAAAATCTTGCCATTTCTTTGGGTTTCCTTTTTATTTCATTATTCATAACTAATTGCATAAATGTGATGAATCTGATGGTGGAAGGCAGAATCTGGCTAAGAGCTGAGCATCCTGTTCGGGGCTGTTGTGCCACACTTGTGGACAAGGTCTGAGTTTCCTTTAGCCTGCAGTGTTTGTTAGGTATGTCCTTAACCCAAAGGTCTAACTCTTCTTAGGGGTATGTCATTAACTGATGTATAAAGGACACTACCTATTCTTAGCTCTGAATTAGTAGGGAAGGCATTTGAACTTCAAAATGGAGACCTAGGTCATGAACTGCAAAAGATCCAAAATTCAAACTTCCTTTCTTCCCCTTTTTTCCTTTCTCCTTCCTGATTTCTTTTACGGAGAATTTTAAAAATAGATAGCAAATTATTAATTGCATGTCAGTACATTTTTTTTTCTTCCAGGGCCTTGGGAGTTGGTGAATATGATGATTTGTGTTTTTTTGTTTTGTTTTGTTTTGTTTTTAATGGTGGGTGGCTCTGTATTCAGTCTTTCTTATCCTTAGATTTGGTCTTGCCCTTTTCCCCGCTCCATGCTACCACTTGCACATCTATAGAACTCCTTTCGGTTTTGATCAAAGACAGAGCTGGTCTTGGCTTTTGCGAAGCCTACTATCACCCCCATACAGTAGGCAGCCCCCTACTGCCATCACGAGTAGCTTGCGAAGCCAGTAGGTGTCGCTCTTCCCCTGCCGGCCAGAGCTAGGAGCCCGGAGCTGGCCAGGGGCAGTGGCTGCCCCGCCAGGTGCTCCTTCCCCAGAGACCCATTAGGGCAGCAGATAGTGTCTCGTAGCAGTAGAAATTCACCTTGTTCACCTGGTCTTAACACCAGGGATTCGGTTCCACTGGCCAAGATGGAGAAGTTACAATCAGAGGAGAGGAATAAAGGGGCTTTGGGTGAAAACTGCCCTACAGAAATAGAGAGAAATGTGGAACCTCTGGGCAAATGCCGCTTCCCTCTAGATCACAAACTTTCATTCATCTCTTTCCACCTCCTCTGGGCAGTTTTGGGTTTGGAGTGCCCTAGCAAAAAATCGGAGACTAGGGGCTTAATCAGCTCTTTAGACAGCTCATTAAAACTAAGCAGGATTATGCATTGCTTCAAATCTTAGCTTCGTTGATACTATGCCACAGGGAGAATGAACAGTCTCCCCCCCCCCCATTGGAATTGTTCTTTTAAAAAGAAAGAAAAGAAACAGAGAGCAAGGCCTGCTTGCAGTTGTTTTTTTTTTTTGTGGTCTTTTTAACATACAGAAAAATGCTTTATAATTGGGTATATATTCGCCCTCCTCACAATTCCATAGTATTAATATTTTTTTAAGCCATCTCAAAGCATCACTAGCAGTCTTTCCCCCTCCGGAAATCTAGCAGTTAGCAAGTTCTAGGGATCTGTATTAAAATTCTGGGTATTTATAATTGTTCTCTCTTCTCTGAAGTCCCGTGGTTCCCCTGCTCTCTCAGCTTTAGTTTGTCCTTTCTGTAAGATATTGTCAATCAGCATCATCCTTTTCGTGTGTGCTTCCAAAGAAAGATGTTTGGCTTCTGGACAGTGAAAAAATGCATTTTTGCAATAGGTAAATTCTATAGGTAATTGCAGATTTCATCATGTTTAAGATTGTGTACAGGGAAATCATAGCTTCATAGGAAAAGGGAGGGCCCTATTTATATACACTCAATTCGGAGCCCCTTGCTATCTAAAGATTGAAGCTAAGTTTCAATAGGGAAGTTCATTTGTTTAATTAAAACACACTTATAACCTTGCTCAATCAAGATTTTCAGACTTTTGACATTTAGTCAGTTTTTTAGCTCTCGACTTTATTGATATCTCTCTTTCGTATAAGGAAACCAAATGGAAAGGGGAGAGGGAATCTCGTAACAATAACAACCCTTCCCCGAATTGTATTTCAAGTGCAGAATGCCTCACCGTAAATTTAATTATTGAAGATGGGCAACGGGTGTATATTATGTTGCTGTGATCTAGGGGAGAGGTTTTCTTTTCTTTGTTGTTGTTTTTTTAAGACAAAACTAATTTTAACGTGAAGCTAATATGTTGTTAATACCATTATATAAAAGAGAAGCCTTTAAGTTATAAAATTAGCACCTAGCCCCATAAATTATTTCTTACTAGATTCTGAGAATTATTTCTGATTAAGACCAAAAATAAACGTGTAACACCTGAAGGGAAAACGCGTGTTGAATATGAGGGTGTGAAGTTCAGTAGGACTGAATTTTTAGCTTGGAAATGTCCTAATTCCGGCATTTGGGAAACTGTCCTCTTCTTTCCTTTTCTGTCTCTGATATCTCTATGTCTGCATCTCTAATTCCGTCTCTGTCCCCGGGTATCTGGATCTGTCGGTTATATGTCCGTCTCTGTGTCTCTGTTTCTGTGTCTGTGTCTCTGTGTCTGTCCCTGGGTCTGTTTCGGTCTCTCTTGTATCTGTCTCTGTCTCTGTGCCTGTCTCTGGCTCTCTCCATGTGTATGCGTGTGTCTCTGTCTCTCCTCTATTTATTGTTCAAATCCTATCACTCAAGTTACTATTAAAGTGGCAAGTCCCTGGCACAGCAGCTGTCCCTAACGTTCTCCCTATGGCACTTTGGGGCGGTGGTGGCGGCGGTGGCGGCTGGAAGGTGCAGGGCCAGAGAGGTGGTCCCTTTTGCAGAAAAAAACTGCGTGCAGAGGAGTTGGGGTGTGTGCGGGGTTGCGGGGCTTATTCAAATGCCGCCCGCTGCTGCTGTGATTCGCAGGGACTCGGCCTCCATATGGTAATGCTGGGCGGGAGGGGGGAGGGGGCGGGGGGAAGAGGAGAGAGGAGGGGGTGGGGGGGGTTCAGGCACGGCTCGCACGGCAGCCGGGCTGGGACAGAGCACCGGCACCGGCGGCAGCGGCGGCAGCGGCACTCCCCACCCTCCAGCAGCACCCACCGAGCCACTGAGCCACCGGCCCCGGGGTAAGCAACAGCTCACACACAGCAGCGGCGGCGGCGGCGGCAGCAGCAGCAGCATCTGTGACAGACAGTTCAGACGCTTCGGGTTACTACCCTGCGCCAATAAGGGAAATTAGAGACAGAAAAGGAGATTACATAGAGATCAGATATAGAATGTAGACCTGTATGTATAGAGACACAATACACGGACACACAAGCATATGCATAGACCTACATATGCACAAACAGAAATCGATGAATACACACTCATCTCTACATCTAAAAATCTCTCTAAACACATACGTCCATAACTATGAGTATAGGCACCTACATGAAAGCATGCAGGTGTCGGTTAAAAAAGGAAAGAAAGAAAAGAAAGGAAAGGACAAGAAAAGAAAAGAAACCCCGGGCACAGACCAATACAGGTTTAAATTTAAGCCAAACTAGAAAAGACACCTCCCATTGAATTGCTGTAGTCACCTAGATGCTCCCCAACGCTATACGAAAATGTACCGTTCCTGAAATCAGTTATGGAATCCGACAATTATTCACAAAATGTGTCGAAAATGTACTTTAGGGATATACTGTTGCTATATATGGTAAGGTAAGAACTAACCTAATGGCTGAGTTTCCGTTTTTTAATGTTTTACGTGTAGCCATCTGACCACTTTTTATTGGGTGTCTTATCGTATGAGGACTTTAGCTTAGGGCTTGTAAAAACTAGATCTAGAAGCAAAGCTGGAGATACCATAAGAATTAAGGTCTAGGTGCTGAGAAATGAGTGCTGGAAAGTATGGAATGGAAAATGACACACTGCTGTACATTGGAAAGAAAAATAATGTATGTATTCGGGATAGCCTTGGGGCAGGGCGAACTCCTGCCCTAGACACTCATGCAGGTAAGTCATTCATAATGAAACTAATTACCTGTGCATGTACTTAGTCTACTTTAATTGAAACTCCATGCGTGCATGTGTTGCTGTTCTTCTGGGCTTTGTTATATTCGTTCTTTTTAAGTTAGAGCTTTCGGGTATATGAGAGAGTGGGCATTTCTATTTTTATTCTGCTTAAAGATATCTGATTACAAAAGCAGATTGTCACAAAGGGGGAAAAAACTTACTAGCAGGACTGCTGCTTTAAATGTAACTCAGGGCCTGTGAATTTAAGGACAAAAAAAATGGTACGATCTCTCTCTCTCTCTCTCTCTCTCTCTCTCTCTCTCTCTCTCTCTCTCTCTCTCTCTCTCTCTCTCCATCTATACACACACATATATACATATACGCACATACATATATAATATATGCAGCAAATAAGAATGCGTTTCCAATCAAGGTTTGGCATCTAGTTTCAAGCCACACGATTTAAAAAATGCAATGGAGAGTACATTATTAATGTAACAGTTAAGGTACGACATACAACATGGTTGAAAATGTCTTCCTTTCAGAAAGCTCTCTTTTCCTGTGTCTACACATTTTAAAGAGAAGATTTTGAAATGAGACTTGAAATCAATCGGGCAATAAATAGGTAGATCGCTTTGTAATTCCGCACGGAAATAGTAGAAATTCTTGGAAACAATTCCCATTACACTCATTATCTATAACGCCCCCCCCAAAACCCCTGTATTTTTGTTAATATGAAGTTAATTGGGCGATCAAACTTTCAGCCTTGAGCTTTTGGCATTATCACCTATTAAGGTATATGTCAGGAAAATGTGTCTCTTCTTTTAGGACCGAACAAGCATGGTGTGCGCCTTGCATTCCATATATTAAAGATGTGAATATTTGAAACCTTAAATAAATAGAAGCCAAGGAGGAACCTGTGCATAAAATATAGCATAGATAGCAGAGACTCGGCAAAAAAAAAAAATCTATCTATTTGTATGTATATATAGTCGAAAGGAAAAAAGAAAAATAGATAAAACGATAGAACCTGAACTTTTAGCGAATTAAAAAAATGCAAATATACCTTTACATATGCATCAGTATTAAAAATAATACACGCTGGAACCAACAGGAGCATCAGCAGCAGTAGGAGGAGAAGGAGGAGGAGGAGGAGGAGAGGAGAATGGAGGCGCAGCAGAGACCTGATTATGCATAGCTGGAGCTGCCTCCTCTCTAACCTGTTCTTCTCTGTGCAGTGCTGCAGGCCGTCCTCAGCCACCCACAGAACAGGAGCAGAAACAACCTTCCCGAAGGCTACACCATTTATTTTTCTTTTTGGGGTTTTTGTTGTTGTTTTAGGGGGGTTCCACTCTCCCTTTAATTAAAATCTTCAATAAAAGGCGATCGCGCCTGGAATGCACAGTCTCCTCTTCTGCAGGATTTGCATATTTTTTTAATGCCCTAATTTCCTTGATGTATGTAAATGTAGCCGGACGTAGAGTGAGACATGGAGCTGACGTCAATGGACGTGACCTCGCTGCTAAACCTTGAACGTGAAACTGGGATGGGGGAAAACACGGAGAGGGAGAGAAGCAGACAGCAGACCCGGCGAGCCGGAGTGGCAGAGGCGGCGACGGTGGCAGCGGGTTCCAGCAGCAGACGCCGCAATCCGAGCAGCTAGCCCAACTGCTGAGGGGACTGGAGGAGCAGCGCCGGCGGCGGCGTCCGCGGCAGCGGCGGCGAAGGCAGCAGCCAGAGAAAGAACTGGAGGAGTAGAGGATAGGAAGCTGGCCTGGTGGGAACAGCTGCATTCTCCAGTCGTCTTGCTCAAAGGCTCTTTACCACCGGTTTTGCAACAATCACAAGCTGTCAAGCGCCTCCATCCCACCAAATAAACATTTTTAACAAACAAACAAAAAAATCCCTGCAAAACAACAACAAACAAAAACCCCAAACTAAAAATTAAACAAATATTTATTCTCAGGTAGCTTCTCTGAAGATTTTGAAATTGGAACACTATTTTCGCTTCTCTCCACCAGAAGAGGAGGGGAAGAGATCATGCAACATCAAATCTGTTCCTAAAATATGCTTAAGATACACGTGTTCTCAGTAGGTAGAGGTAAATCGTCCAATTAACTTATCAGTACTTCTCGTTTCTGTACTTACCTGTCGACTTATGATTCTTATAGTTCTGCTCTGCCATTAGCACTTATTGCAATGATGTGGTTTATGGTCGGGAGTGAGGCAATGACTTGGGGAAAGAGGAGAGGGAGGCACGCAAGGAAACCGTGTGTGTGTGAGTGAGTGTGCGCGTGTGAGCCAGTGTGCACACTGATCTTTCCAAGTTCCCATTTGTTCTGTGGCTCTGTAGGCCAGTCTTGGCCATCTCTACGCTTGGCTTAGGCTTTGGTTTCAACCTTTTGAAGAGGAAGGACAAGTGGAAGACGGACATCCTAAACTAGCTCACGTCTAATTGTTCCGAAGAAAAAGAAAGAAAAGGACAGAAGAAAGCAAGAGAAGGGGGAGAGAGAGAAGAGGGCTGGTTGGTAGAAGGGTTTTTCCGAATATGAGCTCTACTCCACAGGAAGACAATTCACATCAGTCCTGACTTCTTGCTTCCTTCATCCCGCTGTCTCGGGCAGTTTTCTGTCTCGGTAGTACTGGAAGACTTTGCCAAAGTGGCTGCAAATTTCAGAGGAGCTAGGACATCTTTCATTTTCTTTTAGACCTTCTTCCCGCCCTCCCCCATCCTCCCTATCCTAATGCCTAAAGGAAAAATGAAGCCAGCATGTGACCCGCAGACGGGGAGAGTGAATGACAGGCAGCAACTTCGCGTGCACGGCCGGCCAGCCCATCCCTAGCAGCCTGGCACAATGTCGCCTGCCACCTGCCTCCGGCCTTCCTTTCTCAGGACCTGGCGAGCACGTAACTCAGCACCTAGAGAGGCGGAGGCTCTTTGGAGAGGAGGGGGATTATTGCCAGCGTGCTGGTGCCCAGGGGAAGGCGAAAGGAGGGGCCTGAGAAGGGCTGTGGGGCAGGATGGACGAAACCAAGGGCAGCCGACAGCTCCCCAGCCTTTCATCTCCGCAGCCAGGGCAGGGTTTTTCTTTCTTTCTTTCATTTTTCTTTCTACGTTCCCAGGAACGATATGGTTTTCTGGAATGCTTAGGGCCACAAGGGCACACGCGTGTGTATGTGTGTGTGTGTGTGTGTGTGTGTGTGTGTGTGTGTGTGTGCGCGCGCGCCAGTCTGCGCGCGTGCGGGCGCGCGCTCCTGTCAGGCAGTGGCGGCTCCCGCCAAGGACACGCTTGGCTGTCTGTCCTCGGGCTGCACTTGGCGGGAAATCTGTGGGCTGACTGGACTGAGCTCTCCGCCTCCGGCTCTCATTACCGCCTCCCTTCTCCCTCCAGCCGCCACATTTACATATGGAGCCCTCATCTGAATTTTTACTGAGTCCCTCCCCCCTCCCCCCTCCCCCTGCCTCTCATTACCCTCAAACCCGCGCGTGCGCGAGCACACCACACACACACACACACACACACACACACACACACACACACACACGCACACACACACACACACACGCATACACAGAGACCCCCCCCCCACGCGCGCGCGCAGTCACGCGGGCGCAGACACCCACACAGAGGCTTCTACAGACAGGCACAGAGCCTGCTGCACATCCACAGCCACCCACTAGCACCCGTAGCCCCTCACTCTTCTGTGTGCTCTCATCCCCACTTAGTGAAAAACCTTTCGACAAACCACAGGTACACACATACACATAAGTACATATACAACCTCCTCCCTTATAATTTTCCATGTAAGCACACTGCCACAATTCATTCACCCTTCCTCCTACCCTTTCCCAGTCACTCCTATAGAAACAACACACCTAACAACAAATCTCTCTCTCTCTCTCCTTCTCCCTCCCTCTCTCTCACCTTCTTACCTCCCTCTCCTTTCAAGCCCACATACTTTCTTTTTCTTTTCCTCAAATAGATAATCTTTTCCTGGATCATCTCTGGTACCTTTTGAATAGCTTAGGACCATAATGAATAAAAATCTTTCAAATGTTTCGCTTGTCTTTAGCCAAACACAGTTAACAACCAAACAAAAGGGGGATGGGGAGGGAGAGACTTGAACCAGGAGACCTTTCTTTAAAAAAAAAAAAGTACAGGCAAAAGGTCATTCTCCAAGTTTGTAAATAGAATTGCAGGGAAAGAATCCAAAAGAGGAAGAAAGGAGAAGAAAAAAGGCTTGAAACCCACAAGTTACACAAAATGGTGCTCTGCCTGGAAAAAGAAGACAGAGAGCTAGCTATTCTTAAAAAGTGAATCCAAAGAAACCAAGAGAGAAAAGTGGAGGGGAAGAAGGGGGGGCGGGGGGAGAGAGAGAAAATAAAAGGCAGAAAAGGTAAAAGAAGTTTCCAAAGAAATGTGTGCTTTCCCTCCTACAATAGGAAAATGTAGCCATGGCTCTTCTTTAGACTAGACATTTCTAATTTGTTCCGTCTGTCAGAAGGGGACTATGAGAGGTTTTGGTGCAAATTCATTATCTCTGGCAACGCATAACGTATAGTAGGAACTGAAAAAGACCGTGGCAATGGATGAACAATAGGGCTTCAGTTCATCAGCAACAAAAGCATTGGGGAAATTGGTTGAATTTCAGAGCACGTCCTCCTCAGCAGAGAGGGCTGGACTAGACCTTGGCCAACCCCCCCAAAAAACTTGCAGAGCCTCACATACAACACTTCACTCTCTACTCTGGGGCTTAGGGAGCAAATATCTGACAAGGAAAAAAAAAGTTGTGTTTTTTCTGCTGCTTCTTTTTCGCCCCCTCCCCCACCCCGAGATGGAATCAGCTCTATTTAAACTATTTTAGACTCAATCAAGCAAGAATAATACTATGGAATTTAGCGGCAGTTTTAAACGGTGGTGAAGAGAGAAGCGATCTGAATTTTTGGAGACAAGAAAGACATCTGCATTCTGTGCTTCAGTGGGGGTCTTGACCATGGGATCTTTTCCTCCTGCCGGAGACTTGAATCGCTACTCGCTAGATTTGAGGGCAAATTGGTCTTGCAAAGGAAGAAAACATGTAAGTATCTTTGTGGAGCGTGCAATGGGGAAAGATCTGGCGGAGCTTTCACCGTGTGCGGAAATCCCACATATAGCCCGGCGCTCGTGTCCGATTTGTGTTTTCTGGTTCTGGGAGGTATCTAGATGAACGTGAACTCTACCTCTTGTGTCTGGGTGCCAGGTCAGGGGTACCAGCCTCTGTGCCCATTGAACAGGTTGCTTTCTTTGCTCCTCTCGAACTTCTATTGGGGACTGGGCTGCAGAGCTGATTACCAGAGAGTGCTTCGGTGGGTTCACTTAATGATTCGTACTAGTTAATTGATTGTGTGCTTATAATACTAAACCTGTTGATATTGTGAGAAGTATGGAGGGGGATTATTCATTATCAACATCGAGGCAACAATTTGGAAAGGGTCGTGGTGCAGGTTTGAAAGAGACGGATGTGTGTATGTGTGTGTGTGTGTTTTCCAGACGCCCCAACGTGTAAACAAATAAACTTTGCGTTCCAGGGTTTGGGGCACATATGTGTACAAGTATATATATGTCTATGTAGATAGACATATATATGTACCTATATCTAGGTATCTTTCTATATTATGATTAAGTTGATTCCTGTCAGACTCTTGGAGTTGCATTTATCCGTCAATGAAAACTTAGGTTTGATTATATCCTACTGGAAAACTTATTTACAGTGTCCAACTAGATGAAATAGTTTTTTTGGGGGGAGCATGATTTTGGAAGTTGGATAGTCCCTTTACTGGTTATTCAGGGTTCAGATTCATTAAAAATATGTGTTTGATAGTGTCTCGGTTAGTTGCAAGAGCTTTGACGTTTCAGACCTTAGGTATTTTAGTAGATCCGGGGAAAAGATACGCGAGGTGATGCTTAATTTCTCCCAGAATAGGTTCCGGAAGGTCTCAGCTTTTGGTAGCTTGGAATTTGCAAAGGGAATATATACTGCAGTGGAAGCTGAGCAGAGCATTTGCATTAGTGTCTGAAGGGTTTTCTTTTGCAAATGTAGCCGAGGTCGTTGAATTGGGAATGTGTGGAAGGGTCTTTCAGCAGTCGAATTGATCAGAACTTAGACAACGGTGCCCTATCATGTCATGGCCACGGTCAGGGGCCCAGGCTGCTACACAGGTTGCAGCTGCCACAGGCCGAAAGACAGAAGGTAAATCCAGTTTCCTTGCTCCCCTCTTGCCCACCTTGTACCCCTACCCCACCCCCAACCTTGGCAGTAGTAATTACAGCTCTGAAACCAATCGTGAGCTCCAATAGACAACATAATTGAACGTGTGTAATACCATCATATTACAAAATCAACATCCTCACCCCCACCTCTGTCACCAAAAAAATCAATGGTAAAATAAAGGCAACCTATTTGAGAGAGCAGGAGGCTACTTAAAGACGTTGGGGGGTGTGGAATAAAGAAAAACCTACCACTTTACAGGAATCATGTTTTACATTATTCATTGATTTATAAGGGGGAAAGAACCAATCAGAAAACACAGACATGAATGCACATAGCCCATGTACAGTGACTGTACAGTAAACTATTTGCATATTTCTAATGTATTAGACACTTATCTTAGGATTCCCATTGTTTGAAAGACCTGAAAATTCAGTCATGAAAATGTTTGGAAAATCAGGCATTTGGCCTATCTGAAAACCCTTGTTGGGCTGAAGGGAGCCTCCTTTTACACCTTACTGTATGGCAGTTTTCAATCTCAAATACCTCATGGTTTAGGGTTTTTCTCCCCCCAGATCCCCCCCCTTCTTCCAAACTCAAAAATTGTTCATCTCAGAAGCTTTCCAGATTCTGCATATTTTGTATTGTCATTATTATACATGTCCCCATTTACATGTAAATTAGCATATTTAACCCCTTGGATGCTGAAGCACAATACATACTATAAGTCTCCTATTTGGGAACATAATGACATTTTAAGGAAATATAGAAATTGTAACAGTTTAAAGAAATATCTTGGTCTTACGGCATCTTCCATAATACCCTTTTTAGTATTCTAAACAAAAAGAGACACTAGTATATGTTAAAACTATGACCATTTTTTTCTTGGCTATTTTTCAGATGTGACTACAAAGAAGCATAAAATGAATAGACAAACACCACAAACAAAGGTAATTTTAAAATAAATATTTAATAAAATTAAAGTGCCAGAACCTAAAATGCACTATTTGCTGTGTAGTATGACCATAGTATTTCATGTAACTCATATTACACAGTCCATGCGATATATAAAATTCAAGAAAACCTAAGTTTCCATATTTGTAGTTTGGATTTTTATTATGTAGTTCTTTGTATGTCATATATCAACCATAACACAAGCATAACCTGTAATTGCCTATAAAAAAGAAATTCTGGATACAGAGGAAATAATAGGACACTTTTATTAGAAAGCAAGCCAGTCAAGTACCTTACTTGAGCTATACAAATAGCTGTAATTAAATGGCTTTTATATAGGAAATGGTTGCCTTGACTGTATTAGTGGACTGTGGTTTACATCTATGTGAATTACACAAACTAAGTATGAAAGGGGGATTCCTGCAATGGCCTAATTCTTTATGTACTCCTCACTAGCAGGAAGAGGAGCCAAATATGCACTCTCTATTTGCATGTGTAGAAACTAATTTATCTGATTCAAAGATTTCAGTGGAAAATCATAACTTTCCAATTTAACTTGAACAGAGATTGTTTATTCCAAGAAAACCAGGATGTTTCACTGTACGTCACAGCCATCTGGAGACCTATAAAAAGATTAGAAAACAAGCATGACAATCACGTCCTAATCTACTGGCCATTAATGGGAATTTATTAGAGAGTGAACAGGCAAGCCATTTGGATTCAGTTTATCTTTCAATATGCAGATTCTTTCCAAACTGGTATTCTACCTCTTAGCTAAGTAGCTTTCTGAGCATCAAATATAACTGAAATGAAAGCATGTAGGTGTTATTAGTTTCTCTTAACAATTTAAAATGAACACTACTAGGAATCTTCAGCACAATTGCTTCAACTTGTCTCACTTTTTATATCATAATATAGTTTTTGAAATTGTATATGAATAATGTCTATATAAACCTTGGCAATATTCACAATAACTAGGGATTCAGTGTTCAGCCTTTTGAGGATATCTGTGATTGCTAAAAGTCTTAATAGATGATGGAGAGTCAGAAGATTTAATTGGTAATATGGTTAATGCACAGTGAGGTTATAATCATCATGTTGTCAATTTTCACTACCTTGGGCTCCAATAATTAATCTACAGTATATGTGGCAGATATAGTGACTAGTCCTAGAGTAAGTTGGTGGGGCTAGGAGAAACTCCTGAGGGTGGCATATGCTATTTAAAGATAAAATTTTCTTGTATCTTTAGGGTAAAATTATCTCACACGTATACTATGTTTTACATTTAATTTCTTAAGAATGTTTCTTGACATGTATTTCATGTTAGAACACAGATATATGTATATATTCCTCACATGTGAGGAATGTATAATATCCACCAGAACAACATGCTTACACACATATACTCACGGAGGATATGATACACACCTATCACATATGGGTATATATCTATACATATGTGAGGAAGGTACAATAGTATACATGCATACTAACACACCTACAGAGACCTTGACATACTGTAAAACATTCTGAGTAAATCTGTTTTAGATCACATGTCTGCTTTGTGTAATACACAAAGTGAGATCACTGGTGAATGGATTTCTAGCTAATGGAAAACATCTTCAACAAACTTAGGATGTACCATATTTCTGCCAGAAAGGCTGATTAGAGTTGTACATAATGTCAAAAAGCTTCATGTGCTTTTCCATAAATTCAATTTCTAATCCAATAGTTTGTGTTTTGACTATAATTAAGATGATGAAACAAAGTTATTCTATATTTCCCTGCAGTACATATTGTTGTTTACATGTGCATTTATGAGATAACAAAAGCCACAGATGTGATTTCTCTACCTCTTATGTTACAATGTGAGAAGACAAAATGTAACAGGCTATTTCTAGGCTCATACATATATGTATATGTATGTATGTGTGTGTATATGTGTGTGTGTATATATATATATATGGAAGAATCCTGACTTTAGAGGTTTTCTAATCTACACTCTCCCCCTCGTTTTTTGGGTGAGGAAATTGGGGCCTAAAGAGAAGTCACTTGCCCAAAGTCCACAGTATAACTTATTCTCTATATTTAATGCTGGATTACTTTTAAGAAGTAAGCATCTAGGAATGGCCTCTACAGGAAAATGTAATGTGTTAATAGCTTACATTGTTAACCCACGTTTAAATACTTTTAATAGTTTTAAACATAAATCTGGGGCCCGATCAGTAGTACTTAGTTGTCTCCTGTGAGCTTTTTGATGAGTTTTGCTATTCAATTGGATTTATGCATTGGTATGGATGTTTGTAAGTAGGTAGGTATACACAATGTTTTATACATATGCAAATAATTAAATTATTTCAAATAATGTGATTATTTTAAAGGTGCTTTTGCTTGTTGGGGAAAAAGTCCATCAATGCAAAATAAGGAGACTATAATGCATTAGCAATGGGTGAAGAGAACATGGTGACTTAGGACATTCTCTTTTAATTTACATTTTAAAGAACAGTAACACCACCAACCATAACTCATTATTAATACTGAAAAACAGTCCATAAACCTAATCTGTACTCAAAATGCATTTTGTGCTATGCAAAATACAACCTAGATTTGCCATTGAAGTCATTGACTGTTAAGTAAACACTATAGCTAGACTAGACAGAGCTCAGGAATTATTGGAAGAGATATCATGAAAAAAGGAAAGTAAGCCTTTAAATACTTGTCCTCAGACTTAGAAAAGTTTCACAAAAAGTAAATGACTCATTAATTTATGATACAAAATTCCTTTTGGAGAAGAGACAGAAGTGGGGGTGGGGAAGAGGGAGGTGGACATGGACTAAAATTCTTAAGCTTTAGGTCTTATATAATCCATATTACATGAACTAAAAACGCTCTTACACAGCTGTCTTGAGAACCATAAGTATTTTATCTCTGTGAGGGAAAAATTATTAAAACAATCAGAAATGAGCCAGAATTTTTATTAAGGCAAAATTATTTATAACAGTAGACAGATACTGTTTCTATGTTTACCTGAGCTGAATTCTAAGATACACATGGACACAGTCACACACAGGAAGACACACATACAGTATTTATACATACAGTAGAAATTTCAAAATACATTGGTGTCAGAGTCAACTGTGCTGCTTACAGCATTTCTATGTAAACTTAGAGACCAAAATGCCTTGCACTATCGCCATGGTGCAAATACCTGAAAATCACTAGAGATACAAAACATGCCTGAGATGTGAAGCCATTAAAAACACAACACCAGAGCAAATTGTCAATGTAATTACACATCGACTCACTGCGTAATACAGATCTGATTCCCAGTCTCAGAAAGCAAGGCCCTGCTTTAAGCAATAGCAAACTGCCTCACATCTCCCTGCCCATGCAGTCTGCCAGAAGAGAAATGCAGGCAAAGACGTTACCCAGATCTGAAACGCTTTTATTTGTCCTTAGAGAAAGATTTCTTCCTGTCTTTGGATATTAGAGCGATCTACACTAGCAACAAGAAAGGTAAAAGGCCGCGGGTTGATTTTCCAGGAGCAGTCGGTAGCTCTAGAGGAAGAAATGTTGATTGAGAAAATAGGGATTGTTGCAGTGCTGCTTGCTGCTGCTGCTACTGCTGCTGCTGTTGCTGCTGCTGCTGCTGTTGTTCATGCAGCAGGCGCGGGGGCAGATCGCTGATCACTGATGCATATCAATAACCATGTACTTGAGATTTCTCATGACATCATCATTACCTTGGTCTCCCGCGGTCTCGAACCTTTGACCTTGCCGGGCTGGTCCACATTTTGGCACTGAAAGCCCCTCCAATGATGGCCCTTTTCTCCTTCTTTCAGACCGGGGGCAGCAGCACGCCAGCAAGACGGCATCTTCTTCTCCCCAGCCTAGAAGCCCTGTGAAATCGAGGATCTTCCCCCCTAAAACACACACACACACAAGATATTTGCAATCAAGCTGCCTCCATTTGGTAAAAGCTCACGGTGCATAATCCAAAAGGATCAGGAGCAGATCCTTGAATCAGCTTGTCACTTCTTCTATAAAATGGGATTTTTTTCCTCTTTACACTGCGCTGGAAATTGTCGATGGCTTTATACATCTCTATAGAGGGAGGCTAAAGAGTCTTTCCTGAGAATGAAGCAATTTACAATGCAAATAGAGGCCTGTGAAGGGATGGATGCTTCTCACTCTTAACAGCCTGATGCACCCTAATAGCTGGTTTTATTTTCTGATATTAATAGATGAATTGTTGATTCTCGCTGCCGGAAATTACTTGCTGAAAGAAAAAAAAGTTCGGAATAAACTTTGAAGGCAACAGATCTCCTTTGGATGTGTATTAACTGCATACATACCCCAAACCCAAACAGGTCACAATTTCACGAAAGGATTCATCTTTCAAAGCTCTGCGAGTCTTGGAGGAAGCAACACGCCTGTTTGTCTGAAGGAACCTGGGAGTCTGGATTCTAGCAAGAGACCAAAGTCTTGTGAGGGAAGTGAGTTGTTATCTTTGGTTATCTAGCTGTATGAGTGTATTGGTCTTCATAAAGCTAGATAACCGAAAGTAAAAACTCCTTCAAGATCTTCGAGGAGCGTGTGAAAATGAAAGACCACTTCAAGAAACAGTAAAAACAAGAAAGGTCAGGAATACTTATTGAATCTAACGTTTTTACGGCTAAAGGTGGGATTAGAGGAAGTTAAATGACACAAGTAAACCAAAATATGAAGTTGTCAGAAACCTCGGGATGAGTTGTTAAAAGCTCAAACAAGAAATTTGTAGTCCTTATTGGGTAAACAATGCATGTGCAACTTTTACTGTTCTATGACAAAAGTTCTATTTTAAGGGTTGGTCTTTGTTTTTGTTTGGTTTTGCTTTTGCTTTTTAGAAAGATGTGTGGAGGCTGTTGCATATCTATTTAAAGAATGATTCTATGCAGTTAAATTACTTATACAGTATATGACTCCCCTTCCTTCCCCACCCCCCTCCAAAAAAAAGGCAATATGGCACAATTTGGAAATTTTTTCTGGAAATCTCTAAAAATGCATTTGGGTTAAATTTCAAGTGATATGAAATCAGGTTTTACAAAAAAAAAGTTTACACTGGAGTGTAGAGAAGGTTAATAATTTATATCTACTGAGGACTTGGTGAAGCTGCAGAAAATGAAAAAAAAAAGAGGGATGGCTGATTTTTATTCTTCTATTCAAAATGCAAGGACAGATGCTTCTCTGTTCCAAGAGGGTTTCCTTGAGGAAGCTACTGAAGCAGAAAGACATGATGGAGACGAGATCGCCTCCCCCCTTGTCAAAGTGTTAAAAAATGTTCTGTGTCTTACTCTGCGCCTAGCATTGGAAATGAAAGTGACATTTACGCCAAAACCCACGTGTGCGCCTCCTCTTTTTTTGTTTAAGGATGATCAGATCTATCCAGGAAACAGCTCTGGCATCCCAAACTGAAATAATTAGGACGTATATAGACCTGACAAAAATGGAAAGGGGGTGGGGAATCTGAGGGTCTGTCTTGCCTAATTGATTCCGCTAAACGGAATGCAGGAGATGTGAACGGCTGGACGCTCCTATTCCCACGCTCGGGGGCAAGTGGTAATGCCGCGCCCCGGCAGCCTATGACAGACAGCCCTGTTGGGGGGTGGGGGTATGAAAAAAACATCAAGTGCACCACACCATACTCATCTCCATCGCTTAAGAAAGTAGAGGCATTTCCCACCCACAGCCATCTGCAGGCTCCCAAGTGGGAACACCAACTGTTCTCTCGCTGCTGCATACTGTCTGTTTCTGTTAATTCTATAACCACTGTTTAATCTGTCCATAATTAAGTTTGGCTTTTCTTCTGGAGTTGAGATTTCCAATATTTGGGATAAAGACAAAGTAGCATAAAGTAATTCCAAAGAAGTCTCCTTTTCTCTAATAAGTCTGACTGCTCTTTATGTCAGATTGGCAGGTATCAGATTTTGGCCTTCCAACCAACTCGGCTTTACGGGTGGGGGTGGGGGGTTGTTTTTGTTTTTAAATCCCTGTATAAATAATTTCTCATTATAATTACTATAGAGCAGCTAACTTTACAAGTGTTGAGGCAGCACCACAGTTCACAAGTGTAGAAGCTTAATCTGAGTATGCCTCTACACACACCTTAGAATAAAAGTGCAGAGTGTTCAGCATTCCAGGAAGCAGATTATAATAACTCTATGATCAAAGGTTGTTTTGACAACCCACACTTACATGCATTCCCAATAAAGAACCATTTTCTTTAGTCTAAGAATTACTGCTCTTAGACAAGAACTTTGGCACCTTGGAGGATTCTGTTGCAAGTGTATCTTTAAATACTTACATTTGTCCACAAGTCATTTAGTAAACACAAATACCTGCATATGTGTTTAAATACATACATATAAACCATGTACATATGCATTGAGAAAAATCTTGACCAAAATGGCGAGTTGCTTCCCCAATGGGCCTATATGACTTCTAGTCCAAAATGTTGCATTTTTTCCTTCTCAAAAGCAGTATGTTTTTTCTTGGTAGTTTTAGCTCCTGGCAATATTTAGGCCTCAAGGAGTACGTTATTTTCAGTTAGCACTCTGGCAGACTTTATTTACATAAATTCCCACTTTGGCTGCTATACACGTGCCAAACTTTTACTACTGTAGTGACCGAGGAGAAGACCCTTGTTTATTTACATTTGAAGCTCTGTTTGTGCAAACAACCTTTCATTGTTAAGTGCCTGTAGGCCTTTCATTTACTTCATGTCCAGGGGTGCTATTTACCTAGAGCCATTGTCTACTACAATTAACATTTACATTACAAAGTGTGTGGTTTTCTTTCTCAAGGAGGTTCAATTAAGGCAATAAGATGTTTGCTGGGGAAACCTATTGTTTACTGAAAGCACTCAATGGAGTCAAATTACTTAAGCTTTCGCCAGCGTCTTGGTCTTTTATGTAAATGTGTTAAATATAACATCTAAGGAAAATAAACAATATTATAATTATGTGTTTGCCATTGTCATATCAAACTTGCTTTGTACCATACTAATGTTACATGACTATCAATCAATAAAATACATTTCAATGTTATTTTTTTTTTTGCTGTTCCACTGCTCTGCTGAAACATGTCCCAATTTTTCTTTTGATATTGAACATCAAACTTCTGACATTTTGTTTTTGTGTTAAAGGAAGTACTGTATATCGGCTTGTGTCTGAACGGATTTAAAAGATCATCTATAAAATGACCTTATAATAAGGTGATATTTCTTTGAAATTTGAAATATTGCAGTGGCTTATAGATTTAAGTCAACAGAAGTGTAAATATCAGTTAAGTAGTTCTTTGAAAGCTAGTTTTAACATTGGCAGAAACCGGATCAAGTTTATTTAGCATACCACTGCATTGTCAAACAGTTGGAGTGAAGTTGCAGGTTGCGTGAGTATGCATGTTAACTAGTGGGAACCAAGGCTTATTCTTTGTGAAAGGGGAGCAGCAGATTGCTGTGCAAGGCCAATGTTAAAAAGGCAGCTGAATTTAACACCATCTGGAAGAAAAGATCCCTTCACGACTTTCTCACACCGTCAGACAAAACTAGTGTCTCTTGTTCTGAGCCCTTGTCTATGCAACCATACAATACTGAGTCATTATACTTTTGCTGAGAGAAAATTTGAGAACACAATATGGGTAACCAGTGAATGACCAAGTTTCATTGTGCCCGCTTAAGTCGATTGAAATCTACGTCTAGAGCAATGAATGGTAGTATTGTTTTCCTCACCAGGGCTGTACTAAATGTCAGCACAGTGTAAAGAAAAACTTGAAGTCTGCAAATAACTTACCAGATCTCAATTATAATATTTTCCCACACTAGAACTAATATCATTGCGAAGGGGTACAATGCAGGAAATAAAAAAGTCAAAAAATAATGAATTTACTTATAAGTTACTTTAGTAAGATAAACATTTTAATTTTCTGATGGATGGTGACTTGAATTCAGGTTGTGGGTTGAGTTGAGAGGTGGAATCAATTACAGAGAAATTTGTGTTATGAAGATGCTTCTTATGTAATTAAAACAAAACAAAAATACTTTACTCTACCCCTTCCCCCAATACCTCCCCCCCCAAAATAAGTAGTCACTGTTGTATGGTCCCTATTGCAAAAGTTCAGCATGGAACTGGTAGTGTGTATCAATGTGCTGCCAGTTCAGGTTCTAGTTTATATTTTGACAAATGCTGCTCTTCCAAAGTTTAGCATTATGATTGACATTGCAAAGGGACAGAGCAGACATACATCCCCAAAGATATGCAAGGCTCTGTTCAGAGCCTCCTGGTGTGGATCCCCGTGCCCTTAGAAACACTGCTCCTACTTCCCTTCTTTTGAATCAACTTTTTCATTTGCTTTTTTTCCCTCTGTTATTTTTGCAAATCAGTTTTTATCTTGAGGTTGAACACAAACCATTTGGCAGCAAACAGTTGAGAAGAAGAAAAGGAAGTAGTTCAAAAAGATTGCAAGGAGTTGATTATATATGTTTTATTAGGATGTCTGTTTTAAATATAATTGACTTTGCAATCTTCTTATTGTCACCAAGTGTCGCATAGTTCTTAACATGTACTTGCAAAACAATGAGTAATTGCTGTTTTGCTGAATAATACATCTGAGTTGCCAACGTCAAACATGCTATTTTGTATATTTCTAAACAGAAATGTTAACTGCAGGTTTTGACATTCAGCATCCTTTCATGAAATACTTAGAAATAGACCACTAAAATGATACCTGTAAAAAGTAAACAAAAAGAGTATGACCAACATTTTTATTAATCCTCTCAGAATTAGCAAAAAAAAACCTCAATGATAGAATGATAAATACTAGCTTTAACAGAAACTAGATTAAAAAAAATTAAAACAAAATAGGAAATCCCATAGTAGTCAGAGTACTGTTGCAGGTTTGTGAATGGGCATATTCACCAGAGCATCAACCCCCTATTGAATTTACCATTAGTATGCATTGTAATGAGACAAATGCATTATTTATATTTGCAATGGCTTATTTCTCAAAATCTGTTTTTCTTTCACTGTTTTAAAACAGTGCTTATATATTCTATATGCTATTTTTATTGCTTTGGTGCTTTCAGAAAAGAGATGAATATGAAATTCTATTTTATTTTGTGCAGTCTGGTTTTATTTTTAAAGAAACCATTGGAATAGCCAGTAAATGGATGCTCATTGTCTTTAGAGACTAAATATAATTAATGAACATTACAGGAAATATTTAAATTTTAAGAACAATAACATTTAAAAACTAAATAAATAAGGGTCTTATTTTCATATGTGCCAAGAAAGTATGTGACTGAGATGGTTACAATTTTCAAAGGCTTTGTGTTATTGGGACCAGCATTATGACTTAAGGGAAATTAACTGGAAAATTTCTTCTTCGTCTCCCTTTTTCATTTAACCAATAACTAAGACACACTAAAATACTATATTATGTCCAGATCAGGCTTTGAGACTAAGGGTCATTCATTTGAGTTCAACAAAGTGAATGAACGGAGTGAAAAAAAAGGAAGAGAGGAAGAAAATGTAATATTTTAAGCAAATGTTCCGTCGAAAGTTTCAAAAGTGAGAATTCATTTCGATTAACCGTACTAAGGAAGTGTTACTGTGATTGGAACTGCACAGTCGTTTGTTTCTTCAGTGTCTGAGATTTTAACAGGTGGCTTTGTTAGCCTACTTTTCTGCTCTTCAGTCCTTGCCAGCATAAGTTAAACAACAGAAGCCAGGGAGATTCATATCAGCTTATAAAAGAGACCTTAGTCTTTAGAATATTTTTTCTTCCTCCTGGGTACTATTTGACTTTCCTCTGAAATTAATAGCCAGAGATAGAGAATGGAAATGAAAAGTATATTGGTGCTGTTATTATTGCTAATAATGACTCTGCTGACGGTGTGCCCTTGGTACAGGGTAATGTTAGTGTATTTTTTTAAAGATGATAAACATCATTTGCAGGAAGATGTGGCCTTTTGCGTTGGAGGCATCTGTCAGGCCAATAGTGAAGAATCTTTAAAATGTGCATGCAAGTATTGACTCTTTGGGGAAGATAACTAGTTCTGAAACATATTTGTTTAAAGGAAGCATCACTGGGTTTGGTGGCTAGATAACATTTTAGCTGAGCAACAGAATAGCGTCTTATTGCGTTCTAAAAATAGACAGGCTTAGCAGCAGGATTGCAAGGTGCGTGTCATGGGGGTGGGAGGGGGAGAAAGGGGTGGATTGAAGATACAGTAGACTCTGCAGTAGCAGAAGCAGCCGGCCCGCCGCTGGGCAGCACAACACCGCTATGTGACGGTCCCCGGCCTGCCTCCTACTGCAGCAGTAGCGACTCTCCCCTCGTCTCAGTGAGCGCCTCTGATTGGTGTTTCCCCGGAGACGGACTGCCAGAGCTTTGCGAGCTTGTGCGCCGGCGCGCTCCCTCCCCAGTTCGCGGTTCGCGCGTTCGCCTCCCTTCTCGGGAGCGCGCTGCAGCCTGGGAAGTTGTGTTCGCCTTCTTCTGCTTCTCCTCCTCCTCCTCCCAAGTTCGGGCGCGTCCAAGTTTCTGCTCTTTCCCCTCCCCCGCCCTGCATTTGCTGACTGCTTAGCTTCTCTGCGCAACTGAGCTCACCGTTGATCAGTTTCCACCTCCTTTTGTATTGCAATGTAGAGATGCTGTGATGATCACTTTTCTATCATTCTTTTTCTCTTCTCTTCTCTCCAACACACACACACACACACACACACACACACACACACACACACACACACACACACACACCTTGAGGGAGTTTTTGACCCACTCTTCCCTCCCCTAAACTCAGCTATCACATTGCAGAGTAATTGAGTTGTGATTGTTGATTTGTCATGATGTCACACTGTTTTTTATTCACCCTGGAAAATCTTTTAGCTTAGAGGCACGGGATAGAAAGCAGGATTTCCTCGTTGGCATCTCCCGATCCAATTAGCCACAGGGCCCCTTCCTCCGAGTAACGGAGAAGGTGTGATTAAGAGCTGCTTCTTGTATCTTACTTTCTCTTTTTCTTTACCAGTCTCCTTTTCCCAGTAAAATATAAATTGCGTTGATGAAGATTTGCTACAATTAATAGTGGAAGGAAGGCACCGTGTAACTTTTTTTTTTTAAAGAAGCAGGCTCTGTACGTGTCCACACTGGGCCATTTAGTATTAGATACGTAATACAGCAACTCTTTCTTCCTCCTCTTCCACTGACACAAAGGTTCATTGCTCATCTTTCCATTATCAGATTTGCTAGAAATATTAATCTCCTTGTTTGGTGGGTACAGTATAAAAAAACTTATTCAGAGATTACTTAAAAAAAAACAACAACACTGGGTCTTAAGCACTCACTAAAGCCAGTTAATAACATCATGCATGGACATTTAAACTTGTTGTAAGTTCCAGAGAGGATTAGAGAGAAATCACGCTGTGCGCAGCTAATGATACCATCTTAACTCTTTAACTGGGAGCTAAATCCACCTCGTCTGGCGCACGAGCTCCCTTCTCTTCGTCCGTCCCGCGTGAGTTAAGGAGGCAAGAGGAAGATCGTAGACAGCTTGACACTTGTTCTTGGAAAAGGGGAGGGAGGGAAAGAAAAGGGAGACTTTCGTTTATAGTGGGTTTCAGGTAAATATGCCTGTTAATTGTGTCACTCTAAACTTTAGATTAGCGTTGAAGGTGAACGTTTATGTTCTTTGCAAGAGCATTAAGAGCCAGAAATGAACACCTAGCGCTAAGGATGCCAAACTTTTCAATATATAGGTATATGCCACAAGTGATGGGCTTTCCTTTAATGCGGTTTGTAAGACCAAGGTGAGGAAGGCTAATTGTCTACATTCAAAGTTGTGTTTTTGAAATCAACACTATGGTCTGTTGCTTGTGCCGGTGGTAGTGTTTTCGTGCCTTGTTAACAATAGCCGCTTTTTGTCACTAGTTCCCAAAGTAGCCAGTCAGTATTCCCTTTCCCCAATGTAGTCATTCAGTGTTTAACAAGTAAACCTCGAAATAAATGGTAAATGACTCCTCATACACTTACTGCGTTATCAAGTTTCAAATTGATTACAATTCTAAGAGGGATGGATCTGAGTTTGCCTGAACTTTCTGACAGGATAGATTAGAAATAGTTTTAGCAAAATGTTTTTCAGGTGTTGGTGCATCATTAAAACACACATACACACCCGAACATAGTGTTCTTTTGATTCTGTAGCTAGGAAGCTGACTGACTGAAGTCTTGTCTTCATCACTATTTCTTGCTTAAGTACTCAATGACATGGGCAAACGAGTATTAAACTGCAATCTCCCTTTTTGCTATTTTCCTCTGAAACCTTTAAAACTCAGTAAAAGATACATTTCTATTTCCCTAGGTGATTGGGCAATAGGTGATTAGAAAGCTATAAGGATTGATAATGATGACTTTGCCTGTTGGAAATAAATGTTTCTAGGATCTAGTCAGAATTAGATTGAAGGAATCCCTTCAAGTCAGGCACAAAAAATTACACTCGGTACCTCCTGTGTTGAAGAATTAAAACCTTTGTTTCTAAAGGAGCTGAGGGAGTGAGAGGTTTAAGAGAGTGTTGCAGAAAGTAAAACTTCAGCAGGAATGAAGAACACTAGAAGTGAAGTTCCTTAAAAGTTTAACACAGAAGGTAGATAATATTATAACTGAATAAGTTTATTGAATATGGCTTTGATAAGAATATCAGGCCTAGTTTGGTGGAGAACAAAGTTAACCTTGCTTTGAGCATGCTTTATGTAGAGACACTGCTTTCATGAAGACAGAGTAATAGGTTTCATGTAATTGCAAGTCAGCACCCCACACTTACCTGCTGGTAGGAGTCAAAGCCAAATTATAGCTAAATTGAGGGTATTTCTTTTTCTTTAGTTCAGTAAGAATTCAAAATGTATTTGTAAATTCTACAAAAAAAAAATCCAACAACACCCAACCAAACAAACAAAAACAAACCCTTAATCTTTCTTAGGCACTGAAGTGGTGGTTCTTAGGCATGTCCTATTTAGAAAAGACCCATCAGACCAACTGTTTCTTTATGCTTTGCATACCGTAGGCACCCAAATAGGTTTTTTTGATTTTTAAAAATTTTATGCTCAAAGGACATGATAGACCAGTGAAAGTTACTGTTAGAGGTAGACAAGTAATTTAAGGTTTTAAAGAAATAAGAGGTTGAAAATGTGCCTTCAAATATCTTTAAAGCAGTTGTGGAAACCTCAAATATAAAGTTCTTAAGATAACTCACAAATAAATAATTTGGGGGAATGGATTTCATATTTTTGAAAATAATTTGATATATGTTCAGCTTTCTGGTTTGAGATCATATTTTCTTATGACCATGTGAAGTATATCTATAGATATTAGAAGGTATCAATGTTACTAGTAAAATACTTTTGAGGAAAGTAATTATGAAAGACTTAATTACTGTCCTACAGAATAGTTCCTAAGACACTTCCTAAGCATGAATATAGATTTTCACAAATGTCTCAAAATAAAGTTAGAAACTGCTGAGTGGTTCATTTCTCCACACTGAAGACTAAATGCTCAATTAGAATCTGAAATCTGAGTTTGCAGATATGACCCAGGACTACAATGATTCAAATAGTATAGGGCAAATCCTGCATATATTTCTGCCCGATTTGTCTCAGATGGACTAGCTGCTTAGGGAGGATCCACAGCATGACTGAGCTAACAGAAAGCAAGTCACCTCTTCAATAGGGAATCCCTCCATTTGCATTCTGTGCTCACTGACATGATAGAGGACTTGGGTTTCTGTCATTTTTCTGGACTTCAGTCTTAAGGTCTATATTGCCACTTCAAAAAATGTATAATAAGCTAAATATTTAGAAACTAATCATCATCACTGTGCCAAAATTATTTTCTTACCAATTGGGAGTGTGAAATTTAGTACATTTTATGTGAAATTTCACTTAAGAGTGTCCTGTTAAAAAATGATGTCTACTTTAATACTGACTTTTCAAATTCTATTTTGTAGTTAAGTTCCATTCTGCATAAAATGTAGCTAAAAGAGAAAAATATATTTATGCTTCCATCATTTTAAAATGACCACATACTGCATTGCTAGATATTAGAATATCTTGTGCATCACTACATTATTAACTTAATTTAATGCTCAGAGTCATTACCACATTCATGGGTGTCTTTCTGATATCTCTCCAGTCCACTGGATTTTGAAGTGTGATTATGTAAATTTTTTACTGATAAATAAATGACTATAATTGTAGTTGAAATACCACTCAAATTCTTAAGACCATGGCATCTAAATAATATATTATGCATTCCTTAATTATTTATCAAGACTAATTCAAAATAACTGTAGGGCAAAGCATACATTTATTTTTAAATAGCACCCCCTTTTTTGAACCAGGTTCAAAAATGTTCCAGATGGCAAAAAATATGGGGTGGGGGACAGCAAGAGGTTTGGAAAGAGAAATGTGCAAAAAGAATAAATTCATCCCTCAGATGTAAAGCTCTAGATCAGTTCAATAATACTACCTCAAAGATGGCCATTTCTGGGGCTTTAATGCCAGGCTGGTGGCAGATGAGTTTACATAGATATATTTAAAAAAAACATGAATACAGGAAAACTTAATTTAAAAAATGCATTCCTCCAACAAATTGCAAAATGAGATTTCCCTTTATCTTGCTATTTTATGAGCACAATGGAAAATTGTGATCTTCATAATTGTATAGAAAGATTAAGGATATACCAAACAGATGGTGCTAAATGTAAATTATAGTTAAGCAACATTCAGTTTAGATGTAAAAAAATCAGAATAATTCAATACTGGATATTCAGTGTGTCTAACAGCACAAGACTACATTCAAAAATCCTGTCTTACTACACCTTTCAAGGCAACTGTGTGTGTATGTGTGTTACCTGTGTCAATTCTAATTGCAAAATCTACTCTAATCATAGTGTAGAAATCATCTAAAGAATTTTAAGTTCCAGAGCTATACTCATTTCTTTTTTTATTCTGCAGACTGGCCACACCTTATCGAGCTGCTAATGAAATACAGGAGATTGATTGCAGAAAATCTGTAAGGGAATATTTGCTGTACCATATATAGTAAGCCCTGTTTGGTGCATTAGCATTTTGCAATTTTATGCAAATTCAGGGAGAAAATGACTCATGTATATGATTTAATATGCATCAGCAATAACTCATACCATCCTTATAAGAAAAAAGAAATTAAAAATTCATTAGAAAACTAGACTAGTGTCACGACATGGTTAAAACATTATTAAAGCATATTTCAATGTTTTGCTTACACCAGTGTTCTCATCATGGTGCCACCATTTCATGACAAAGGCCGTAGAGGAGAAAACATTCAACTTAAAATGTCTGCTGGCACACATCGCTGGATTTGTGTGTCACTAAACAATGAGCGAGCATAGCCTGGAATGCCAACTATTTAATTAGCACTTTTGGAAGCCATGCATAGAAAATAGCTCATTTACATGCATCTGCTTAGCGATTATTCCCATAAAAAGCTACCAATTTTTTGTTTAATATATCGAGCATTCTACTATTCGACCAATGAAAAAATAAAAACACATGTTATTATTTTAAAACTGTGAAATTCAGAGATTTAATTAAAACATGCAAAAGTCTTGATATTTCTCTTCAAGGTATATTTTAATTATTTAATTTAACCTTAAGTGTGCCATAAAAGGCTGGATGCAAGTAATAATTAAGAACTTCAAAGGGCAATGGAAACCCTCTAACGGTCCTTGGTTTAATTAAAGGCTATTATTAGAAAGCTCTTGAATATACAGTTACATTTAATGACAAGTGGTGACTAGTAAATGCAGCATTTGAAAGATAGGTGTCTTATTTCAAATACTACCCATAGACTTTGGAAAGTATTACTATCATATTCCATTTTCAACATAAATGGCACATATTTCTTTAAAAATATGCATGCATGTTTATCTCTCTTCTAAAATATATCTCTTTAGTTTTAATTCTTCATCAATTCTCTTCCTCTCTTTATACTTTTCATAAACAAAGGTTATGTTTCTGAAAAAAGAATTTAAATGACTTTAGCAATGTGAGCATATTTTTCATAGTCATTTCTGGATATGTGAGTGCTTAGGTACATATATTTGTGCATGTAGGGTGTGTATACAGCTCTACCTATAAAAATACATATACCTCACCACAATAGATGAAGATTTTCTCACTGTGTTTTAAAATATAATACTTCATTTGTAAAGCTAATTGTTTTCTGACCTAATTCATAATTAAGATAAAAGCAAGATAGTATTTCTACAAAATTCATATCCATTTCATTTATATCATTAGACAATAGGCCAATGAAAAGTTAATCACAATCACACTTTAGAGTATAATAATCTACATACAAAATTGAAATTGTTCATTTATACAACTTTACTGGGAAATTCAAATATATAAATTGATTAGAATACTTGGTTTGGTCAAAATACATTCATTTATTTGTGGGTTTGGAGGAACTGAGATAAAACTCAAGACAATTAAATAGCTAGATATACAAGTGAATATGTATTATCAATTGAAAATAAGGAAAAAAGAGGTTTAAAGTCTATTTGGAATACTGTACAAACCCTAATTTATAATTAAGTTTCCCAAGTATATCTATAATAAAAATGTACATGTATAGAGATAAAAATTTAACTTATGAGTGAACTTTTATGCAAATTTCCTACCATTTCCTGTCTTTACTAGATCACAAAACACTAAATGAGCAAAGAATTTTCTGTTTATCTATATGTGAGTGTGTATGAGTATATGTGTGCTTTCCTTTGTATGAGACAATTATGTCACCAATGGACCATTAGTAATGCATATGTTTGAGCTTTTATTTTTCCAGTAATGAACATACATTTGTGCAAATATACACCCCACTTTTTTGCCCTTTTCCTTTTGGGACAAAAAGCATATTTTTTTCTGAGGTGGCTGGCCAGGGTAAGTGGTTCATCCAATAGTCATGGAATGAAGCCAAGCTAACTGGCCCTCAAAGGGATTGAATCCCAGCCTCAGTAACAATAACATTTTCTAACCAAACAGATGAAAGAGTATATGGTGATATGCTTTTGCCTTTTAGTTAATGCAGATGTATTTTATTTCACTTTAATTAGTCTATCTAATCTGAAATGACACAATACTTCAAAATCAACAAAAAGGCTTAAAATTTTCAGGTGATTATAGAATAATAAAGGTAAGCCATTTTTCCTCTTGCCTGAGGTAATGCTTAACTGTAAAATAATGCTGATAAAACTCCAAGTGGTACCTAACTTGTAAAAAAAATGGACCTAAATGATTCACTATGTAGATGGAAGATTTGAATATATGTGTTATAAGGAATGGCTAACTGAAATTACATTCAACAAGCATTTATTAAGATCCAAATTCATAGGGGAAACTGTGATAGGTGTTAGGGATTCTATGACCAAACAAAAAAAAAAACAGTCTAAGGAATTTACATTCTGCCTGGGGAGAAGAAGAGAAGGGGAGAAGGGAAGGGAAGATGGAAACTTTACATAAATAAGTAAATAAAAAATAACTTGAGGAAGGAAAGAGCAGGGGAATTTGGAAAGACTTTCTATAGATGGTGGTTCCTGAGTTGGAGTTCAGAGGAAACTGAAAAATATCAAGGGTGGCAATAAGAAGGGAATGCAGTCTACAAATGTTGCAAAGACATAGGGAAATGGAATGCCAGATTAAGGATCAGAAAACAGCCTATTTTGGCTGGAATGAAGACCATGTAAAAGGGAGGAAGATGAAATTAATTTGGCAAGGTATGCTAGAGCAAGATAATAATGAGCTTTAAATGTCAATTGAGGAGTTTCCAGTTTCTCTTAGAGGCAATAGGGAGCCACTAAAAATTCTTAAGCACAATGACATAATCATTCCAATGCTTTATGAACATTATTTTTGCAGCTATAGAGAGGATAAATTGGAGAAAGAGGGACTGGAAACTGAGAAACCAATTAGAAAGTTATTCCAAAGATGCAGGAGAGAAATGATGAGGGCCTGAAGGAACATGGTGGCCCTGTAAGCTATGTGTGGCTATGGACTGGAGAAACTAAAATTGATAAGAGTTGGAAACTAATTAGATATGGGAGGATTGTCCATAGAACAAGTGAATGGGGGGGGGCAGCTAGGCGGCACAGTGGATAGAGCACTGGCCCTGGAGTCAGGAGGACCTGAGTTCAAATCTGATCTCAGACACTTAACACTTACTAGCTGTGTGACCCTGGGCAAGTCACTTAACCCCAATTGCTTCACCAAAAAAACCCACCCAACCAAACAAAAAACAATTGAATGGGAAATTGTATCAATTTATTTTCCTTTGAAACTCAGTAGACTAAACAGATTTTTGTAAGATATGTCATTTTAGGGTAGAATGCATTCTATCTGATAATATGTTTGGCACTTTAATAACTGTCCTAACTACCTTGGACCGCTAGGATGAACTTTAGTACTTGGAAAACAGTAGTTTCTGAATATATGTTTATTGCTTGGTTTAGAGAATTCTAACTAACTTGGAAGTGGTATGAACTCCTACTATCAGTGTTATGTAACAATATTTAAATGCTAGGTGGCACAGTGAATAGATCCTTGGAGTTGGAGTCAAGAAGACCTGAGTTCACATGTGACTTCACATATTTACTAGCTCTAGAGCAAATCAATTAGCTTCTGTTTGTTTCAGTTTCCTCATTCATACCTGCTACCCATCATTGTTGTGATAATAACATGAAATAATATATGTGAGGCACTTTGCAAGTATTAAGGACCTTCCTTAGAAGTTTTCAAAGTGCTATATAAATTGTAGCTTCTTCTTCTTCTTCTTCTTCTTCTTCCTCTTCTTCTTCTTCTTCTTCTTCTTCTTCTTCTCTTTCTTTTCCTTCTTTTCCTTCTTTTCCTTCTCCTCCTCCTCCTGCCAAATATTTGATGCATACCTAACTTTACAATAAGAGCTGATAAACCCTGGGGAGAATCTGGAGCAGCAAGAATTTTGGCAACAAATTACAAACTGAAGCAAACCAAGGAACTATCTAGATTAAATTCATCCATCCAGGCCATACTCAGGATTTGCATGGAAATGGAGAACCCTCACTATACAAGTCAATTTACTGTTGATAACATATTGTATTCTACTGATTATGATATTAAAAGCAGCAGCTATATACCAAGGAAAGTCTGTGAGAGCTCTTGGCTAATAGGGAGTCAATCAACTTAAACAAGTACTTATTGAACACTCCCTATGTGTTTATACCTTCTACTAGATGCTTTGGGGAAGTCAGAATAAGGTTAAGACATGACATGTTTCTTGAAGAAACTTGAAATGTAGTCAGGAAGACTAGGTAATGCATGCAAAATAATTAATGGGAGATTTAAAACGATATACAAATTCTGTGAAGATATTGGACAATGTAAGTGTTACAGGAATTCAAAGAACCATGACATCAGCAAGACTTTATAGGGAATAGTACTTGTAATAGGGCCTTGAAGAAGGGGAAGGATTTAGACAGGTAAAAAGAATCAGAAGGACCATTCCAGATTAAGGGAACAGTACAAGTAAATGAATGGAGATAGGAATGAGAGGCATATTCCTGGCAGTGTGAAGAGGGCAGACTGGCAGCAGAGAGGTCATGGTCAATTGGATCATAGGATCATAAGGCTAGAAGGGGATTTAGATGTTACCTAGTTCAATGCCTTCATTTTACAGATGAAGAAACTGAGGCCCAGAAAGATTAAATGACCTGCCCAGGTTTATATAAAGTAAGGTGCAGAGCTGAGATTTGAACTTAGGTCTGTTTTCCATTGAACCATTCTTACTCCTAAGTGAGACCTGATTACAGAAGAATTTGAGACTTGGAAGGAAGAAATTCATTTGGAAGGGAATAGGAGGAAATAGGAAGCTACAATGAACAGATTATTGACGACAGGCAAACTGTGTTTAAGAAAGGCAATTTTGGCATCATTATGGAGGATAGACTGAAAGAGGGTAGACTTCAAAGTTAAGAAGGACAGGACGCTATCACTAAATCTTGTGGGGCATGAGATGATGAGAGTTGAATCTAGGTGGTAGATTTAGCAATGAAAAGAGAAGGCATGGATACAAGAAATTTCAAAGGCAAAATGATGATTTCAAAATTTGGGGCTTGGGGGACTGGAAAAGAGAGAGAAGTTGAGTGGAAAAGATGTTTTTAGACTAAAGACCATAAAATCAGCTTTAGATGTTCTGAATGTGAAGTTATAATGAAACAGCTCATTGGAAATGCCTAGTAGGTAGATGTAGGAATGGAAATCATCTCAGAGAGCATGATTAGAGAGATAGATTTGTGCTACAATGGCATGGAGGATAAAGCCATATTGTAGAACGAGCTCTCCAATGGAAATATTGTGGAGAAAGTGCGAAGAATTTTGGTAAATCATACTGGAGTAGGCAAAGGGAGGACACAACCTTAACACATCACCTATAAAAATGTTATTTTATTCAAACTAATTTAACTATGAAGACATATTGTCCTAAATATTTCATGTTCATGACCAATGAGAGTTTTGAAGGAAATATTTAATTTTTATGATGGTGTGTGTGATCCAAGTATAAACATAAAGTCCAAATCTTTCCCAGAACTTATGTGGCTTTCTGGGATATGAAATAATTTTGGACATGAAGTGAGGGTGAGGAAGAAGAGATCGTGAGAAAGAGTATGAAAGAGATAGAGAAAAAATGTACTTAGTTTGATATTATAGGTAATTTCAGAAATGATTAAGGATCTGGAGATAGTTAAGATTCCTATTAGTAAAAGACTATTATGTTATAAATATCTGATGAGAAATGATTGTTGGGTTACCTAATTTACACTAAAGTTCACAAAAATCTTTTTGAAAAAATTATTCACAAAACCATATCACTATAAATTGATAACAAATATCTTGATTTGATCAATTTTGGTTCTCCTGATAGTGCCAAAGGCCCTTCAGGACAAAGATAAAGAGTGAACAGGGTGTTTGTTCCTATAAATTATGCTTCAAATGATAAGAAAATATTTCATAGATAGTCCCTTACCTGCATTCTGAGGATATAAATATTAATATGACCATTCATTTCACTTTCATGGATGAAGATGGCATCTCATTGAAGGCAAGGTTTAATTTCTCTTGATAAAGAATTAAATGACAATTATATTATTGCATATTACATTAAATGATAATAAGAATAACATTACTATTGATTTTACTATTATTAGGCAGAAATAATAGTACCTTGCATTTGTGTCAAGCTATTCTATTTGTAATGTTTTCATACCCACTGGCTGGATAAAATAGAGGTAGAAGAGGGAGATTGATGAGGGAATCAACCCTAACAAAATGGAAATTGAATATTTTTGATACTACAGTATAAACTTTTTTTTGGTGAAGGCTTCTTTTCTCTTAAATACAACTGAGTAACTGTTCAATAACATAATCAATATCAATTGTAGGGATTGTCTCTAATTTTGAGGTATCCATGGCACTTCAATACATGATTTAAAATTTAACTTATGAAATTAGGACATCAAATAAAAAAATTTCCTTTCAAAATAATTCATAATGGGTTCACAGAATGGTGCCAATAAATAGATATAATAAGCAATAAATAATTTTTGTCTTAGTACTTTCCAGAGAGATAACAAAAATGTAATAATGGGAATATAAACATGGTCCTGTAATCTATTTTTAAATTAAAAAAAATCTAAAACTCTTGGTTTGCCTATGAAAATGATGGCCATCAAAGCATGCTCACATTGGCCTTAAGAACATTGTTTCCCATCTGCCACAAATTTATTAATTTTTATTTTCATAATTTTAGATTAAATAATACATTGGAATTTTATGTTTATGTAGAGCTTGAGTTAATGTGATAAAGGAGTTCAACTGTAGACTTCAGAAAACTCTATATTATATATCTTATCATAGAATCCCAGAATTCTAAGTTATATAATAGTTTAAAAATTCAAGAGATGTAATTTCTTGATAATTAATCATTTTATTAATAATACTAGCATTTTATTAATAAGAGGAATGGTCATTTGGCCATCTCTCTTGGACCAAAGATAACTCATGGTGGTGGTGGGCTCATAGTTTATAAGCCTTTGGAAAAGTGAATATTCCCCAGGATGGCAATTAACTCTGATTGGTTAACAATGAGAGAATGAGTTATAAAATTTAAAAATTATAAAAATTAAAATTAAATTATACAATCTCATTATAAAATGAGAGGTAGGCTTATTCCAAGGAGGGTCTTGAGGTACACTACATAGAGTACCAAAAGCTTTGTCTAAGAGACTTATCAATTTACCTATTGCTCATCTGATAAAAGGGAGAACCCACATTTTCCCAGGCCTGTCTGAGTAAACACATTTGCCTAAACTTAAAATTTCTTTACTGTCTTTGATTAGATCTTAACTTTCCAGGCTGGATAAGTCCTGCCCCCAAATTCTCACACTAGTTGATTTCTGGATGAAGAAGTAGAAAAGGGGAAAAAAAAACTTAGTTGTTAAATATAAGAGAGAAACAATCCTTTTTCTGAGTTAGAAGACAATCGCTTGGGGCAGCTAGGTGGTGCAGTGGATAGAGCACTGGCCCTGGTTTCAGGAGGACCTGAGTTCACATCCAGCCTCAGACACTTAACACTTGCTAGCTGTGTGACCCTGGGCAAGTAACTTAGCCCCAGTTGCCTGAAGAAGAAGAAGAAGAAGAAGAAGAAGAAGAAGAAGAAGAAGAAGAAGAAGAAGAAGAAGAAGGAGAAGAAGGAGAAGAAGAAGAAGAAGAAGGAGAAGAAGAAGAAGAAGGAGAAGAAGGAGAAGAAGGAGAAGAAGGAGAAGAAGGAGAAGGAGAAGAAGGAGAAGAAGGAGAAGAAGGAGAAGAAGGAGAAGAAGGAGAAGAAGGAGAAGAAGGAGAAGAAGACGACGACAATCACTTCCAATTATATCATATTTTGAGGGTAGTATCAGTAAAAGTTTGAAAGATTTCTTGGGAGCAAAGGTGTTGTAAATGTACAAAACTCACAATTAAGTTTGCTTTATCATCTGTGTCTTCTCCATCTTATCTTACTTGCCAGCTTTCAAAATCGTGGGAGAATTCTTGTTGAATTCTGCCACACATGTGGTAGTATTCATGAGCCAGGATGAATTAGGTTTTGCATTGTTTGGTAAAGAAGACTGCTGGGTAGCATGTAGATACAACATTTGATGATGACTCCCTAACTACAGAGCCTGGTAGAATTTATTGAAGAATTTAGAGGTGGAATTGCCCATATCTAAATGTGGTCAACTTACTGGGGGTAAAACCCCACATTTTAAAATTTAAATTATCATTAGAGCTAAATTCTAAATTGAAAATCTGATTTAAATATTGCCACACAAATATTTATCATATCTAAAAATAATATAATTGTAATTTTTGCATACATTTAAATATTTTCCCAGATGTATCATAATTTTAGTTTTTAAAATGAGTTTTAAATTTCAGTTTTAAAAAGAGTTGCACATAGCATAGCTGTCAGCATATATTTTTTAAATGGGTATACAGTAACTCATTCTGT